>NW_027465812.1:0-214499 GCF_049634645.1 Pelodiscus sinensis
GGGGAGGCCCTGCGCTCCATGGGAACCCCCTTTCACCGGCGTGCGGCGCGGCGGTCCTGGGGGGAGGGCCTGCGCTCCATGGGAACCCCCTTTCCCCGGCGTGCGGCGCGGCGATCCTGGGGGCAGGCCCTGCGCTCCATGGGAACCCCCTTTCCCCGGGGTGCGGCGCGGCGGTCCTGGGGGCAGGCCCTGCGCTCCATGGAACCCCCTTTCCCCGGCGTGCGGCGCGGCGGTCCTGGGGGGAGGGCCCTGCGCTCCATGGGAACCCCCTTTCCCCGGCGTGCGGCGCGGCGGTCCTGGGGGCAGGCCCTGCGCTCCATGGGAACCCCCTTTCCCTGGCGTGCGGCGCGGCGGTCCTGGGGGGAGGGCCTGCGCTCCATGGGAACCCCCTTTCCCTGGCGTGCGGCGCGGCGGTCCTGGGGGCAGGCCCTGCGCTCCATGGGAACCCCCTTTCCCCGGCGTGCGGCGCGGCGGTCCTGGGGGGAGGCCCTGCGCTCCATGGGAACCCCCTTTCCCCGGCGTGCGGCGCGGCGGTCCTGGGGGGAGGCCCTGCGCTCCATGGGAACCCCCTTTCCCTGGCGTGCGGCGCGGCGGTCCTGGGGGCAGGCCCTGCGCTCCATGGGAACCCCCTTTCCCCGGCGTGCGGCGCGGCGGTCCTGGGGGCAGGCCCTGCGCTCCATGGGAACCCCCTTTCCCCGGCGTGCGGCGCGGCGGTCCTGGGGGGCAGGCCCTGCGCTCCATGGGAACCCCCTTTCCCCGGCGTGCGGCGCGGCGGTCCGGGGGGGAGGCCCTGCGCTCCATGGGAACCCCCTTTCCCCGGTGTGCGGCGCGGCGGTCCTGGGGGGAGGCCCTGCGCTCCATGGGAACCCCCTTTCCCTGGCGTGCGGCGCGGCGGTCCTGGGGGGAGGCCCTGCGCTCCATGGGAACCCCCTTTCCCTGGCGTGCGGCGCGGCGGTCCTGGGGGGAGGCCCTGCGCTCCATGGGAACCCCCTTTCCCTGGCGTGCGGCGCGGCGGTCCTGGGGGCAGGCCCTGCGCTCCATGGGAACCCCCTTTCCCCGGCGTGCGGCGCGGCGGTCCTGGGGGGCAGGCCCTGCGCTCCATGGGAACCCCCTTTCCCCGGCGTGCGGCGCGGCGGTCCTGGGGGGAGGCCCTGCGCTCCATGGGAACCCCCTTTCCCTGGCGTGCGGCGCGGCGGTCCTGGGGGGAGGCCCTGCGCTCCATGGGAACCCCCTTTCCCCGGCGTGCGGCGCGGCGGTCCTGGGGGCAGGCCCTGCGCTCCATGGGAACCCCCTTTCCCCGGCGTGCGGCGCGGCGGTCCTGGGGGGAGGCCCTGCGCTCCATGGGAACCCCCTTTCCCTGGCGTGCGGCGCGGCGGTCCGGGGGGGAGGCCCTGCGCTCCATGGGAACCCCCTTTCCCCGGCGTGCGGCGCGGCGGTCGTGGGGGGCAGGCCCTGCGCTCCATGGGAACCCCCTTTCTCCGGCGTGCGGCGCGGCAGTCCTGGGGGGAGGCCCTGCGCTCCATGGGAACCCCCTTTCCCCGGCGTGCGGCGCGGCGGTCCTGGGGGGAGGCCCTGCGCTCCATGGGAACCCCCTTTCCCTGGCGTGCGGCGCGGCGGTCCTGGGGGCAGGCCCTGCGCTCCATGGGAACCCCCTTTCCCCGGCGTGCGGCGCGGCGGTCCTGGGGGCAGGCCCTGCGCTCCATGGGAACCCCCTTTCCCTGGCGTGCGGCGCGGCGGTCCTGGGGGGAGGCCCTGCGCTCCATGGGAACCCCCTTTCCCCGGCGTGCGGCGCGGCGGTCCTGGGGGGCAGGCCCTGCGCTCCATGGGAACCCCCTTTCCCTGGCGTGCGGCGCGGCGGTCCTGGGGGGAGGCCCTGCGCTCCATGGGAACCCCCTTTCCCTGGCGTGCGGCGCGGCGGTCCTGGGGGGAGGGCCTGCGCTCCATGGGAACCCCCTTTCCCTGGCGTGCGGCGCGGCGGTCCTGGGGGGAGGCCCTGCGCTCCATGGGAACCCCCTTTCCCCGGCGTGCGGCGCGGCGGTCCTGGGGGGAGGCCCTGCGCTCCATGGGAACCCCCTTTCCCCGGCGTGCGGCGCGGCGGTCCTGGGGGGCAGGCCCTGCGCTCCATGGGAACCCCCTTTCCCCGGCGTGCGGCGCGGCGGTCCTGGGGGGCAGGCCCTGCGCTCCATGGGAACCCCCTTTCCCCGGCGTGCGGCGCGGCGGTCCTGGGGGGCAGGCCCTGCGCTCCATGGGAACCCCCTTTCCCCGGCGTGCGGCGCGGCGGTCCTGGGGGGAGGCCCTGCGCTCCATGGGAACCCCCTTTCCCCGGCGTGCGGCGCGGCGGTCCTGGGGGGAGGCCCTGCGCTCCATGGGAACCCCCTTTCCCCGGCGTGCGGCGCGGCAGTCCTGGGGGCAGGCCCTGCGCTCCATGGGAACCCCCTTTCCCTGGCGTGCGGCGCGGCGGTCCTGGGGGCAGGCCCTGCGCTCCATGGGAACCCCCTTTCCCCGGCGTGCGGCGCGGCGGTCCTGGGGGGAGGCCCTGCGCTCCATGGGAACCCCCTTTCCCTGGCGTGCGGCGCGGCGGTCCGGGGGGAGGCCCTGCGCTCCATGGGAACCCCCTTTCCCTGGCGTGCGGCGCGGCGGTCCTGGGGGGAGGCCCTGCGCTCCATGGGAACCCCCTTTCCCCGGCGTGCGGCGCGGCGGTCCTGGGGGGAGGCCCTGCGCTCCATGGGAACCCCCTTTCCCCGGCGTGCGGCGCGGCGGTCCTGGGGGGAGGCCCTGCGCTCCATGGGAACCCCCTTTCCCTGGCGTGCGGCGCGGCGGTCCTGGGGGGAGGCCCTGCGCTCCATGGGAACCCCCTTTCCCTGGCGTGCGGCGCGGCGGTCCTGGGGGCAGGCCCTGCGCTCCATGGGAACCCCCTTTCCCTGGCGTGCGGCGCGGCGGTCCTGGGGGGAGGCCCTGCGCTCCATGGGAACCCCCTTTCCCCGGCGTGCGGCGCGGCGGTCCTGGGGGGAGGCCCTGCGCTCCATGGGAACCCCCTTTCCCCGGCGTGCGGCGCGGCGGTCCTGGGGGGAGGCCCTGCGCTCCATGGGAACCCCCTTTCCCTGGCGTGCGGCGCGGCGGTCCTGGGGGGAGGCCCTGCGCTCCATGGGAACCCCCTTTCCCTGGCGTGCGGCGCGGCGGTCCTGGGGGCAGGCCGTGCGCTCCATGGGAACCCCCTTTCCCCGGCGTGCGGCGCGGCGGTCCTGGGGGGAGGCCCTGCGCTCCATGGGAACCCCCTTTCCCAGGCGTGCGGCGCGGCGGTCCTGGGGGGAGGCCCTGCGCTCCATGGGAACCCCCTTTCCCAGGCGTGCGGCGCGACGGTCCTGGGGGGAGGCCCTGCGCTCCATGGGAACCCCCTTTCCCTGGCGTGCGGCGCGGCGGTCCTGGGGGGAGGCCCTGCGCTCCATGGGAACCCCCTTTCCCTGGCGTGCGGCGCGGCGGTCCTGGGGGGAGGCCCTGCGCTCCATGGGAACCCCCTTTCCCCGGCGTGCGGCGCGGCGGTCCTGGGGGGAGGCCCTGCGCTCCATGGGAACCCCCTTTCCCCGGCGTGCGGCGCGGCGGTCCTGGGGGCAGGCCCTGCGCTCCATGGGAACCCCCTTTCCCCGGCGTGCGGCGCGGCGGTCCTGGGGGCAGGCCCTGCGCTCCATGGGAACCCCCTTTCTCCGGCGTGCGGCGCGGCGGTCCTGGGGGGAGGCCCTGCGCTCCATGGGAACCCCCTTTCCCTGGCGTGCGGCGCGGCGGTCCTGGGGGCAGGCCCTGCGCTCCATGGGAACCCCCTTTCCCTGGCGTGCGGCGCGGCGGTCCTGGGGGGAGGCCCTGCGCTCCATGGGAACCCCCTTTCCCCGGCGTGCGGCGCGGCGGTCCTGGGGGGAGGCCCTGCGCTCCATGGGAACCCCCTTTCCCCGGCGTGCGGCGCGGTGGTCCTGGGGGCAGGCCATGCGCTCCATGGGAACCCCCTTTCCCCGGCGTGCGGCGCGGCGGTCCTGGGGGGAGGCCCTGCGCTCCATGGGAACCCCCTTTCCCCGGCGTGCGGCGCGGCGGTCCTGGGGGGAGGCCCTGCGCTCCATGGGAACCCCCTTTCCCCGGCGTGCGGCGCGGCGGTCCTGGGGGGAGGCCCTGCGCTCCATGGGAACCCCCTTTCCCCGGCGTGCGGCGCGGCTGTCCTGGGGGGAGGCCCTGCGCTCCATGGGAACCCCCTTTCCCCGGCGTGCGGCGCGGCGGTCCTGGGGGGAGGCCCTGCGCTCCATGGGAACCCCCTTTCACCGGCGTGCGGCGCGGCGGTCCTGGGGGGCAGGCCCTGCGCTCCATGGGAACCCCCTTTCCCCGGCGTGCGGCGCGGCGGTCCTGGGGGGAGGCCCTGCGCTCCATGGGAACCCCCTTTCCCTGGCGTGCGGCGCGGCGGTCCTGGGGGGAGGCCCTGCGCTCCATGGGAACCCCCTTTCCCCGGCGTGCGGCGCGGCGGTCCTGGGGGGAGGCCCTGCGCTCCATGGGAACCCCCTTTCCCTGGCGTGCGGCGCGGCGGTCCTGGGGGGAGGCCCTGCGCTCCATGGGAACCCCCTTTCCCTGGCGTGCGGCGCGGCGGTCCTGGGGGCAGGCCCTGCGCTCCATGGGAACCCCCTTTCCCCGGCGTGCGGCGCGGCGGTCCTGGGGGGAGGCCCTGCGCTCCATGGGAACCCCCTTTCCCCGGCGTGCGGCGCGGCGGTCCTGGGGGGAGGCCCTGCGCTCCATGGGAACCCCCTTTCCCCGGCGTGCGGCGCGGCGGTCCTGGGGGGAGGCCCTGCGCTCCATGGGAACCCCCTTTCCCCGGCGTGCGGCGCGGCGGTCCTGGGGGGAGGCCCTGCGCTCCATGGGAACCCCCTTTCCCGGGCGTGCGGCGCGGCGGTCCTGGGGGGAGGCCCTGCGCTCCATGGGAACCCCCTTTCCCCGGCGTGCGGCGCGGCGGTCCTGGGGGGAGGCCCTGCGCTCCATGGGAACCCCCTTTCCCCGGCGTGCGGCGCGGCGGTCCTGGGGGGAGGCCCTGCGCTCCATGGGAACCCCCTTTCCCTGGCGTGCGGCGCGGCGGTCCTGGGGGGAGGCCCTGCGCTCCATGGGAACCCCCTTTCCCCGGCGTGCGGCGCGGCGGTCCTGGGGGGCAGGCCCTGCGCTCCATGGGAACCCCCTTTCCCTGGCGTGCGGCGCGGCGGTCCGGGGGGGAGGCCCTGCGCTCCATGGGAACCCCCTTTCCCTGGCGTGCGGCGCGGCGGTCCTGGGGGGAGGCCCTGCGCTCCATGGGAACCCCCTTTCACCGGCGTGCGGCGCGGCGGTCCTGGGGGGCAGGCCCTGCGCTCCATGGGAACCCCCTTTCCCCGGCGTGCGGCGCGGCGGTCCTGGGGGGAGGCCCTGCGCTCCATGGGAACCCCCTTTCCCTGGCGTGCGGCGCGGCGGTCCTGGGGGGAGGCCCTGCGCTCCATGGGAACCCCCTTTCCCTGGCGTGCGGCGCGGCGGTCCTGGGGGGAGGCCCTGCGCTCCATGGGAACCCCCTTTCCCCGGCGTGCGGCGCGGCGGTCCTGGGGGGAGGCCCTGCGCTCCATGGGAACCCCCTTTCCCTGGCGTGCGGCGCGGCGGTCCTGGGGGGAGGCTCTGCGCTCCATGGGAACCCCCTTTCCCTGGCGTGCGGCGCGGCGGTCCTGGGGGCAGGCCCTGCGCTCCATGGGAACCCCCTTTCCCCGGCGTGCGGCGCGGCGGTCCGGGAGGGAGGCCCTGCGCTCCATGGGAACCCCCTTTCCCCGGCGTGCGGCGCGCTGGTCGTGGGGGGAGGCCCTGCGCTCCATGGGAACCCCCTTTCCCTGGCGTGCGGCGCGGCGGTCCTGGGGGGAGGGCCTGCGCTCCATGGGAACCCCCTTTCCCTGGCGTGCGGCGCGGCGGTCCTGGGGGGAGGCCCTGCGCTCCATGGGAACCCCCTTTCCCCGGCGTGCGGCGCGGCGGTCCTGGGGGGAGGCCCTGCGCTCCATGGGAACCCCCTTTCCCTGGCGTGCGGCGCGGCGGTCCTGGGGGGAGGCCCTGCGCTCCATGGGAACCCCCTTTCCCCGGCGTGCGGCGCGGCGGTCCTGGGGGGAGGCCCTGCGCTCCATGGGAACCCCCTTTCCCTGGCGTGCGGCGCGGCGGTCCTGGGGGGAGGCCCTGCGCTCCATGGGAACCCCCTTTCCCCGGCGTGCGGCGCGGCGGTCCTGGGGGGAGGGCCTGCGCTCCATGGGAACCCCCTTTCCCCGGCGTGTGGCGCGGCGGTCCTGGGGGGAGGCCCTGCGCTCCATGGGAACCCCCTTTCCCCGGCGTGCGGCGCGGCGGTCCTGGGGGGAGGCCCTGCGCTCCATGGGAACCCCCTTTCCCTGGCGTGCGGCGCGGCGGTCCTGGGGGGAGGCCCTGCGCTCCATGGGAACCCCCTTTCCCCGGCGTGTGGCGCGGCGGTCCTGGGGGGCAGGCCCTGCGCTCCATGGGAACCCCCTTTCCCTGGCGTGCGGCGCGGCGGTCCTGGGGGGAGGCCCTGCGCTCCATGGGAACCCCCTTTCCCCGGCGTGTGGCGCGGCGGTCCTGGGGGGAGGCCCTGCGCTCCATGGGAACCCCCTTTCCCCGGCGTGCGGCGCGGCGGTCCTGGGGGGAGGCCCTGCGCTCCATGGGAACCCCCTTTCCCTGGCGTGCGGCGCGGCGGTCCTGGGGGGCAGGCCCTGCGCTCCATGGGAACCCCCTTTCCCTGGCGTGCGGCACGGCAGTCCTGGGGGGCAGGCCCTGCGCTCCATGGGAACCCCCCCCCCGGCCCAGCGGGGTCGGCCTTGTAGGACTCGCCTCCCTGCTGGCTGGGTCTTGCCAAGTCTCGCCCAGCCTGCCTGGAACGTGCGGCTCTTGCGTCCGTCGGGCAGCCGCCTGGCTGGCGTCCCGGCTGCCTGCCTGCGGTCGGCCCCTCGGGCGCGCTGGTCTGGGCGCTGGCCCTGCTGCTGCCTGGCCGCGGGTGACGCTGCCTCTCTCCGACTCCCCAGAGCCCCCGGTGTCCGTCGTGAGGAGCCGGGCGGGCCCGGAGCGGCAGGGCCTGTTGGCCGGCGAGGACTTGGTGCTGGCCTGCGAGGTGTCTCGGCCCAGTGCTGCCGTGCGCTGGCTCCGGGACGGCCAGGAGCTGGTGGCCAGCGAACGCGTCCGCATCGAGGCCCAGGGCACGCTCAGGCAGCTGACGCTCCTCGGCGCCCAGCCCGGGGACTCTGGCTCCTACGTCTGTGATGCTGCCAGCGACCGGGTGGCGACGGCTGTGGAGGTGGCAGGTGAGCCGGCAGGGCCAGCCAGGGGCGTAGCAGGACGCTGGCCGTCCCCTCGGCTCTCGTTGCCAGGCGGGGCTGACACGGGCAACCCCTGGGACGGGCCCGGGCCCCCGGTCGTGGGAGGGCCAGGGCAGTGCCCCAGGGGAGGGGCAGTTCGCCCAGTCATAGCTGAGTGCGGGCAGAGACCAGCCCCGACTCGACCATCCCAGCCAGAACTCTCCAGGGATGGAGACTGCACCCCCGCCCTCGGGAACCCCTCCTCGTGCTTCCCCACCCCGAGGGAACCCACTTTTCCCAACCATGTTCTGCTTCTAAAAAGCAAAGAGGGGAGCAGGCAAGGCCACGCTGAGTGAGAGTACAGTGTGAAAAGCAGCGTGCAGACAAGCGCAGACACAGACAGGCGGACACACACGCAGACGCACAAACACATGCACAGACGCGCACACAGACAGGTGCGCGCACACAGACGCGCAGACACAGACAGGCGGACACACATGCAGACGCACAAACACATGCACAGACGCACACACAGACAGGTGCGCACACACAGACAGGCGGACACACATGCAGACGCACAAACACATGCACAGACGCGCACACAGACAGGTGTGCACACACAGACGCGCAGACACGTGCGGAGAGGGGCACACACACAGACACACACAGGTGCATACAGAGACAGGTGCACACACACAGATGCGCAGACGTGTGCAGGCACACGCACACACACAGACTCGCAGATACATGCGCAGATGCACACACAGACACATATGCAGGCGCGCAGACACGCGCAGGGGACACAGACACAGGCGCACAGACACACAAGTGCACACACAAACACAGGTGCACAGACACTTGCGGAGAGAGGCACACAGGCGCGCAGACACACACATGTGCAGACACAGGCGCACAGACACACAAGTGCACACACAAACACAGGTGCACAGACACGTGCGGAGAGAGGCACACAGGCGCGCAGACACACACATGTGCAGACACAGGCGCACAGACACACAAGTGCACACAAACACAGGTGCACAGACACGTGCGGAGAGAGGCACACAGGAGTGCAGACACACACATGTGCAGACACAGGCGCACAGACACACAAGTGCACACACAAACACAGGTGCACAGACACGTGCAGAGAGAGGCACACAGGCGTGCAGACACACACATGTGCAGACACAGGCGCACAGACACACAAGTGCACACACAAACACAGGTGCACAGACACGTGCGGAGAGAGGCACACAGGCGCGCAGACACACATGTGCAGATACAGGCGCACAGACACGCACAGGCGCCTACACAGACACAGACGCGCACACACTGCCGATGGTTGAGACTGACTGGTGAGGAGTCAGGCCTGCAGGGCCAAAGCCAGAGGCTGAAGGCAGAAGCCCCCCGTTGGAGTCTGGGTTCGGGGTTGAGCTGCCGTCCCCTATCCCAGCATTTCCCACTTCCCCTTTGCCGGCTCTGCCAGGCTCCAGCCACGTCCCCGGTTTGCGTCTTGCTCGGCCTGTCTCCAGGACTCTGCGGTTCTGCTGGTTCCTTCAGCCTCAGAGCCCTTGTCTGCAAGGGTCCTTGTGCTTGGCCACCTGCGCATCCGTGGGGCTGTCCCCCAGCCCTGCAGACAACGGGCGACAGTCCCAGAAGGCACAGCCCAGTGTGCGTGCAGAGCAGGGCACCGCTGAGGGCGCACGGGCTGGTCATGAGAAGCCGACAGCTCATAAGCCGGTCGCTCTACAGGGCCTATCGCCTTCCTTCCGCTTACAGCCTCCAGTACCCAGCCTAGCTCTCCCCAGCAACGTGCCACGGTTGCTCCTTGTCCTGCCATCTGCCACCCCTGAGAACAGCCTCCTTGGAGCCTCCCTGCAGGGACGTGCAGGCTGCTCTCCAATCCCCCTCGCTCTGCTCTTCTGCAGACTGAACAGACCCAAGTCCCTCGGCCTCTCCTCGTAGGTCTTGTGCTCCAGCCCCCGAATCATTTTGGTCTCCTCCGCTGGACCCTCTCCAATGTGTCCACGTCCTTTCTGTAGTGGGGGGCCCAGAACTGGACAATACTCCAGATGTGGCCTCCCCAAAGCCGAATAAAGGGGAATGATGACATCTCTGGATCTGCTGGCAATGCTCCTCCTAATGCACCTAATATGCCATTAGCCTTCTTGGCGACAAGGGCCCCTGTTGACTCACGTCCAGCTTCTCATCCACTGGAACCCCCAGGGCCTTTTCTGCTGACCTGCTGCTCAGCCCGTGGGTCCCAGCCTGTACCAGTACTTGGGATTCTTCCCTCGCCAGGGCAGGACTCTGCCGGTGTCGAACCTCATCCAGTGTCTTTCGGCCCAACCCTCCGATCTGTCCAGGCCACTCTGGACCCTGTCCCTGCCCTCCAGCGTATCTACCCCTCCCCCGGCTTTGTGTCAGCTGCGAACTCGCTGAGGGGGCTATTAATGACCTGGTGGGGACGTGAAGACAAAACCGGCCCCAGAACTGTCCCTTGGGGCTCTGCGCCTGGTACCAGATGCCTTGCTCCCTGCCGGCTGGGCCCGACAACCCAGCCAGAGCAGCAGGGCGCATCCCGCTGAGCCGCACCTGGCTCCTCTGCTCGCCTGGGGTCCCCTGCTGGGCCCCGTGTCCTGGCCGGATCTCGTTCCCCTGGGGCCCCTCGGCCTCCCCTCCGACCCTTCCCATTTCTGCTCTTGAGTCTTTGTGCTGCTCTGCCCCAGCCCAGAGGCAGCCTCGGACGGTGCTGGGGTGGGGGGCTGGCTGGGCCCCTGAAGGACAGGCCCCTACACAGGACTGCCCCCCGCTCCCGGGCAGCCTGGCCTGGGAGCCCCCCTGCCCTCCAGGTCCCAGCAGGCTCTGGGCATCGGCCCCTGGGAGCAGGCGCAGGCCTGGGGGAGCAGCCGGAGCCTGCGGGGGCTGGGTCAGCGTGG
Source organism: Pelodiscus sinensis (assembly GCF_049634645.1). Lineage (NCBI taxonomy): Eukaryota > Metazoa > Chordata > Testudines > Trionychidae > Pelodiscus > Pelodiscus sinensis. The sequence goes on from NW_027465812.1 coordinate 10,262, forward strand.
CCTTGGCCGGCTCCCAGGCGCCGCGCTGGGCCCTTACCAGCCGGGGAAGAGGGCTGTGGGTGAGGGGTCTGGCTCCAGGCCAGGCTGGGATCCCGTGACGGAGCAGAGGAGCCAGGGGCTGGCTCAGCGGGATGCGTCCTCCTGCTTTGCTAGACCAGGGCCTCTGGCCCCCGCCTCAGCCATCGCGCCCGGGCGCCCAGCCGCCTGCTGAGCCAGCAGCAGCACCAGGGCAGGGGCAGCTTGCACCTGGGGCCGCTAACAGCCCCCCAGCGCCCCCTGCTGGGTGAGGCAGGGCTGGAATCACTGGAAGTGCCCCCCCCAGCCAGTGCCCTGCTCCCCCCCACATCCTGCAGTAGCGTCCGGGGCTGCGTGATCATTGTCACGTTACTGGATCTTGAGGGGAGCAGCCAGATCACTGCTGCACCCATAGGTGGGGGTGTTGGCCCCAGAAATGGTATAAAAGGGGGCCATGTGGGGTGCTGAATAGAAGCTTATTATCTGATAATCCTATGTAAGGGTATGTCTACACTACAAAGTTAATTCGAACTAACGAATGTTAGTTTGAATTAACTTTGATAGGTGCTACACTAGCGCTCCGCAAGTTCGAACGTAATTGGAGCTAGCGGAGCGCTTAGTTCGAACTAGGTAAACCTCATTGTACGAGGATTAAGCCTAGTTCGTACTTACTAGTTCGAATTAAGGGGTGTATAGCCCCTTAATTCGAACTAGTGGGAGGCTAGCCCTCCCCAGCTTTCCCTGGTGGCCACTCTGGCCCCCTCCCGGCCCCGGAGCCCTTAAAGGGGCACGGGCTGGCTACGGTGCCCATGCCAGGTGCAAGCCTGCCAGTACCCAGCCAGCAGACCCTGCACCTGGCACGGCTCGAGCCACCCACCCGATGCCCCCCAGCCCTCCCCCTCTTCCCGGGACCAGGCTGGCGGCTCTCGGAAGCCTGGCCAGGACCGCAAGAGGCGGGCACCCACCTGGGCTAGTGCGGACATCGTGGTCCACGTGGTCCACGAGGTCCTCATTCCACGAGGAGTACAGCTAGTTCAGATAGGAAGCCTAATCCCAACTAGCTACTCCGTGCCGTGTGTAGCCGCGCGGCACGGGGTCCGAACTACCCGGCATTTAAAAATGGCGCCGTCCGGCTTTATGCAAATGAAGCCTGGGAAATTCAAATCCCGGGCTTCATTTGCAACTCCGTATGACTACATTACCCTCCTAGTTCGAACTAGGGGGGTAGTGTAGACAGACCCTCACTCTCAGGCTTTTCTTTCTCGTGGTAATAAACCTTTAGATATAGATTCCAAAGGATTGGCCCAGCGTGATTTGTGGGTAAGGTCCAGAGGGGAAATTGACCAGGGATCTGTGGCTGGTTTCTTGGAACCGGACAGGACTTGTTCGGGGTAGGTGGGATTGGGTGCTAGGACCCCCCACCTGTGTATAGGCCCGGGGCCATCTGGGGCACGGATATTGCTGGGGTGTCGGAGGGGTTTTGCTCGGGAGGCTTCAGGCAGGCAGCTGGCGCGCTCTGTGGGACTGGTTTGTGGCCGGTTTGGAGAGGTCGCCAGTCGGGGGCTGTAAGGAGCCAGGATTTGAGCAATTCGCCCTGAGCAGGCGCCCTCAGCTGTGCCCAGACACGGCCCGGTCCGTCACAATCATCTCCTCTTGTTCCAGCGCCCCCGGTGCGTGTGGTGAACAAGGAGGCGGCCCAGGTGCCTGTGGAGGTCCTGGAAGGGGAGAGCGTCACACTGGTTGCCCGGATCTCCCAGGAACAGGCTCCTGTCCGATGGCTGAAGAACAAGCGGGTGCTGGGCTCCGGGGCGCGGCTCCTCCTGGGCAGCCAGGGGCCCTCACGCAGCCTCACCATCCAGCAGACGGAGCCGGGCGACAGCGGCACCTTCAGCTGTGACACGGGGGACGATGAGGTGCACTTCACCCTGCGTGTGAGGGGTGAGCCAGGCTGGGGGATCGTCAGCGCCTGTCCGGCTCCCTGCCAGCTCCTGTGGGCACCCGGCTCCCTGCATGGCTCCCTGCCAGCTCCTGTGGGCACCCGGCTCCCTGACAGCTCCTGTGGGCACCCGGCTCCCTGCCGGCTCCTGTGGGCACCCGGCTCCCTGCATGGCTCCCTGACAGCTCCTGTGGGCACCTGGCTCCCTGACAGCTCCTGTGGGCACCTGGCTCCCTGCCGGCTCCTGTGGGCACCCGGCTCCCTGACAGCTCCTGTGGGCACCCGGCTCCCTGCCGGCTCCTGTGGGCACCCGGCTCCCTGCATGGCTCCCTGCCAGCTCCTGTGGGCACCTGGCTCCCTGACAGCTCCTGTGGGCACCTGGCTCCCTGCCGGCTCCTGTGGGCACCCGGCTCCCTGCATGGCTCCCTGCCAGCTCCTGTGGGCACCCGGCTCCCTGACAGCTCCTGTGGGCACCTGGCTCCCTGGCAGCTCCTGTGGGCACCCGGCTCCCTGCACGGCTCCCTGCCAGCTCCTGTGGGCACCCGCCTCCCTGCAGGGCTCCCTGCCCACTCCTTTGCCTGGTTCTTGCCTGGCTCCCCTGCCCACACTTGGCTCCCATGCATGCCCGGCTCCTGCCCGCCTGTTCATGGTTACACAAAGGGTACGTCTAAACTACATGCCTCCGTCGACGGAGGCATGTAGATTAGCCAGATTGGCAGAGGGAAATGAAGCCGCGATTAAAATAATCGCGGCTTCATTTAAATTTAAATGGCTGCCCCGCTCTGCCGATCAGCTGTTTGTCGGCAGATCGGGGCAGTCTGGACGCGACGCGCCGACAAAGAAGCCTTTCTTGATCGGCACAGGTATGCCTCGTGAAACAGCACGGTCAGAGCCAACAGGGCCGCCCGGGCTAACCAGCCAGTAAGAGAAGCAGAGAAAGGGCAAAAGGCCATTCGAACGCTAGAAGTGAAACCCTAGTGAGGAAGAGAGAAGGGAGCGGAAACACCGTGTAAAAATAGAACTAGGAAGGCAAAAGGAGTTTGGGGAGCGGCCGGCCAAACCCTCAGGAAGTAGCAGCAGCCTATTTGGAAGAGCACCCCGAGCAGGGCGCTGCCGGGCCGGGGCCAGGCGCTGGGGGAGCTGGCGGGGCCTCCGGGCCGATGGGCTCGTGGGGAAGGGAGGTGACGTGTGCTGAGGAGACGGGGAGATTCCCGGAGCGGAGCCGTTCTCTGTAGCCGGCAGGGCTGAGGGGCGAGAGGAGAACAAACTGGTCCACACCCGGGCGGAGGTGGCCGGCCCCGGTGGCATCACCCGAGGGTCTGGGCGAACTCGGCCGGGAAGCCGCTGAGCTACCGAGCGCGGTTTGCACCCTGCCCTGACGCCAGCGCTGGGTGGGCGGCTCCGTGGGCGCCAGGCCTGGAAAAGGCTCTGGGCCCCGGCAGTGGCAGGCGGGGGGGTCCAGCAGCCGCAGGGCATGTTGGCTGCTGCCCGAGGGCAGAGCGGCACGGCCCCGTGCGGGGGGAGCCTGGCTGCTGGGCAGGCAGGACGCTGCCAGATGAGCCCGTGCCCGAGCCAGCCTGGCCGCCCCACGCTCCCCGCTCTCTCCCGCAGAGGCGCCGGTGCTGTTTGTGAACAAGCAGGCGCGGCCGGAGAAGCTGCTGGTGCTGGAGGGGGGCAGCGCGGTGCTGTCGGCCATCGTCTCCAAGGAGCAGGCCTCCGTGAGCTGGCGGGGGCCCGAGCGGCCCCTGGAAGCGGGGCCACGCTGCGAGCTGCGCCAGGAGGGCCGGGTGCACAGCCTGGTGCTGAGCAACGTGGGCAAGGCCGACGCCGGCCTCTACACCTGCCTGTCCCGCCAGGACCAGCTGCAGTTCGACCTGAGCGTCAAAGGTGAGGCCGGCCTCCGGGCAGGGGAGGGGCGGCCCTGGGGCCCTAGCGCTGACGGGCCCTGCTCTCCCCCAGAGCTGCCGGTGAAGTTTGTGCGAGGCCTGTCGGACGTGCAGGCGCACGTGGGCGAGCCGGTGCTGCTGTGGTGCGAGCTGTGCAAGCCCCGGGGCCAGGTGGTGTGGCTGAAGGACGGGCGGGAGCTGGCGCCCAGCCCTGGGCGCGAGATGAAGGCGGAGGGGCGGGAGCGCTCCCTGGCACTGAGCAGCGTGGGGCCCGAGGACGCTGGCGAGTACTCCTGCGAGTCCAAGGACGACCGCACGCTGGCCATGCTGACCGTGCAGGGTGAGGCGGGGCCGGGCGCTGACCAGGGACGACCCCCAGGCCCTGCCATGCCCTGCCTCCGGACCAGCACCAGGGACTGACCCCCAGGCCCTGCCCTGCCTCCAGACCAGCACCAGGGACTGACCCCCAGGCCCTGCCCTGCCTCCGGACCAGCACCAGGGACTGACCCCCAGGCCCTGCCCTGCCTCCAGACCAGCACCAGGGACTGACCCCCAGGCCCTGCCCTGCCTCCAGACCAGCACCAGGGACTGACCCCCAGGCCCTGCCCTGCCTCCGGACCAGCACCAGGGACTGACCCCCAGGCCCTGCCCTGCCTCCAGACCAGCACCAGGGACTGACCCCCAGGCCCTGCCCTGCCTCCAGACCAGCACCAGGGACTGACCCCCAGGCCCTGCCCTGCCTCCGGACCAGCACCAGGGACTGACCCCCAGGCCCTGCCCTGCCTCCGGACCAGCACCAGGGACTGACCCCCAGGCCCTGCCCTGCCTCCGGACCAGCACCAGGGACCGACCCCCAGGCCCTGCCCTGCCCTGCCTCCGGACCAGCGCCAGGGACTGATTCCCCCAAGATCTGGCAAAGGGGCCAGGCAGTGGCGGGATGGGCCCAAGGGGCAGGACAGTGGGGGGGTGGGGCCAAGGGGCAGGGCAGTGGGGGGGGCGAGCGGGACCAATGGTGGGAGGGGGTGTTTAGTTTTTATTCTGTTACAAAGTTTGCCTACCGGAGGCAAAACCCTCGGCCCCGGGGCCAAGAGCAGCCCCTGCCCCCAACCGTCACAGACCAGCTCTAGGCAGCTTCCAGCCCCACAGACACAGCCTCTGTGACCCCAGCCCTGCACTGGGGGAGGCGGGTGAATGAGGGTGGTGGGAGGAGAGAGATGGTTGGGGGGTGGGGGAATGCAGGTGTGTGAGCAGGGGTGGGGGAGGTAAGGCAGACAGTTAAGGGAAGGGGGGTGAGTGGGGGTGGGCATGCGAGAGGGGGAGGTGAGATGGTTAAGGGAAGGTGGGGGCAGCGGGCAAGTAGGGGCAGGGAGGTAAGGGAGACGGTTGCAGGTGGGGGAGGTGGACAAGCGGGTGAGGGCAAAGGTGGGCAAATGAGTGGGGGGAGCAGGGAGGTAAGGGAGACGGGGAGGAGGTGGGCGTGGGGGGGAGCAGGGAGGTAAGGGAGACAGGGAGGAGGTGGGCGTGGGGGGGAGCAGGGAGATAAGGGAGACAGGGAGGAGGTGGGCGTGGGGGGGAGGTCAGGGTGACGGAGGAGGTGAGCGTGGGGGGGAGGTAAGGGAGACGGAGGAGGTGGGCGTGGGGGGGAGGTCAGGGTGACGGAGGAGGTGGGCGTGGGGGGGAGGTAAGGGAGACGGGGAGGAGGTGGGCGTGGAGGGGGCGGTCAGGGAGCGGGGGGAAGTGGGCGTGGAGGGGGCGGTCAGGGAGCCGGAGGAGGTGGGCGTGGGGGGGCGGTCAGGGAGACGGAGGAGGTGGGCGTGGGGAATGGGGGGTAAGGGAGACGGGGAGGAGGTGGGCGTGGGGGGGAGGTAAGGGAGACGGGGAGGAGGTGGGCGTGGGGGGGCGGTCAGGGAGACGGAGGAGGTGGGCGTGGGGAATGGGGGGTAAGGGAGACGGGGAGGAGGTGGGCGTGGGGGGAGCGGGGAGGTAAGGGAGACGGGGAGGAGGTGGGCGTGGGGGAGGTAAGGGAGACGGGGAGGAGGTGGGCGTGGGGGAGGTCAGGGAGCCGGAGGAGGTGGGCGTGGGGGGGCGGTCAGGGAGCCGGAGGAGGTGGGCGTGAGGGGGCGGTCAGGGAGCCGGAGGAGGTGGGCGTGGGGAGTGGGGGGTAAGGGAGACGGGGAGGAGGTGGGCGTGGGGGGAGCGGGGAGGTCAGGGAGACGGGGAGGAGGTGGGCGTGGGGGAGGTCAGGGTGACGGAGGAGGTGGGCGTGGGGGGGAGGTAATGGAGACGGGGAGGAGGTGGGCGTGAGGGGGCGGTCAGGGAGCCGGAGGAGGTGGGCATGAGGGGGCGGTCAGGGAGCCGGAGGAGGTGGGCGTGGGGGAGGTCAGGGAGCCGGAGGAGGTGGGCGTGAGGGGGAGGTCAGGGAGACGGGGAGGAGGTGGGCGTGGGGGGGCGGTCAGGGAGCCGGAGGAGGTGGGTGTGGGGGGGAGGTCAGGGAGACGGGGAGGAGGTGGGCGTGGGGGGGCGGTCAGGGAGCCGGAGGAGGTGGGCGTGGGGGGGAGGTCAGGGAGACGGAGGAGGTGGGCGTGAGGGGGCGGTCAGGGAGCCGGAGGAGGTGGGCGTGGGGGAGGTCAGGGAGCCAGAGGAGGTGGGCGAGGGAGGTGGGGGGTAAGGGAGACGGTTGGGGGAAGGGGCGTCGGGGTTAAAGCGAGGTGTGGGGGGAGCGAGGCGCAGGGAGCCCAGTGCCCCCCCTCTCACCGCTCTGCCCCCAGTGCCCCGGCGGGTGGAGATCATCTCAGATCTGCACAGCCTGACGGTGCTGGAGGGGGAGGACGCCACCTTCAAGTGCCTGGTGTCTCCGGAGGACGTGGCCCTGACGTGGCAGCTGAGCGGCCGGGCCGTGGCCCCCTCGGAGCGGCTGCTGGTGTCCCGGAACGGGCTGTGCCACGCCCTGACCCTCCGGCGCTGCCAGCTGGGAGACGCAGCCACCGTGGCCGCCTGTGCCGAGGGCGTCGTGAGCACTGCCCGGCTGAGCGTGCAAGGTGAGGGCCTGGGGGGTCTGCCCGGCTGAGCGTGCAAGGTGAGGGCCTGGGGGGTCTGCCCGGCTGAGCGTGCAAGGTGAGGGCCTGGGGGGGCCTGCCCGGCTGAGCGTGCAAGGTGAGGGCCTGGGGGGGTCTGCCCGGCTGAGCGTGCAAGGTGAGGGCCTGGGGGGTCTGCCCGGCTGAGCGTGCAAGGTGAGGGCCTGGGGGGGCCTGCCCGGCTGAGCGTGCAAGGTGAGGGCCTGGGGGGTCGGCCCGGCTGAGCGTGCAAGGTGAGGGCCTGGGGGGCCTGCCCGGCTGAGCGTGCAAGGTGAGGGCCTGGGGGGGCCTGCCCGGCTGAGCGTGCAAGGTGAGGGCCTGGGGGGGCCTGCCCAGCTGAGCGTGCAAGGTGAGGGCCTGGGGGGCCTGCCCGGCTGAGCGTGCAAGGTGAGGGCCTGGGGGGCCTGCCCGGCTGAGCGTGCAAGGTGAGGGCCTGGGGGGCCTGCCCGGCTGAGCGTGCAAGGGGAGGGCCTGGGGGGGTCTGCCCGGCTGAGCGTGCAAGGGGAGGGTCTGGGGGGTCTGCCCGGCTGAGCGTGCAAGGTGAGGGCCTGGGGGGCCTGCCCGGCTGAGCGTGCAAGGGGAGGGCCTGGGGGGTCTGCCCGGCTGAGCGTGCAAGGTGAGGGCCTGGGGGGCCTGCCCGGCTGAGCGTGCAAGGGGAGGGCCTGGGGGGGTCTGCCCGGCTGAGCGTGCAAGGGGAGGGCCTGGGGGGGTCTGCCCGGCTGAGCGTGCAAGGGGAGGGCCTGGGGGGGCCTGCCCGGCTGAGCGTGCAAGGGGAGGGCCTGGGGGGCCTGCCCGGCTGAGCGTGCAAGGGGAGGGCCTGGGGGGTCTGCCCGGCTGAGCGTGCAAGGGGAGGGCCTGGGGGCCTGCCCAGCTGAGCGTGCAAGGGGAGGGCCTGGGGGGGTCTGCCCGGCTGAGCGTGCAAGGGGAGGGCCTGGGGGCCTGCCCGGCTGAGCGTGCAAGGGGAGGGCCTGGGGGGTTCTGCCCGGCTGAGCGTGCAAGGGGAGGGCCTGGGGGGTCTGCCCGGCTGAGCGTGCAAGGTGAGGGCCTGGGGGGGCCTGCCTGGCTGAGCGTGCAAGGTGAGGGCCTGGGGGGTCTGCCCGGCTGAGCGTGCAAGGGGAGGGCCTGGGGGGCCTGCCCGGCTGAGCGTGCAAGGGGAGGGCCTGGGGGGCCTGCCTGGCTGAGCGTGCAAGGTGAGGGCCTGGGGGGTCTGCCCGGCTGAGCGTGCAAGGGGAGGGCCTGGGGGGGTCTGCCCGGCTGAGCGTGCAAGGGGAGGGCCTGGGGGGCCTGCCCGGCTGAGCGTGCAAGGTGAGGGCCTGGGGGGCCTGCCCGGCTGAGCGTGCAAGGTGAGGGCCTGGGGGGCCTGCCCGGCTGAGCGTGCAAGGTGAGGGCCTGGGGGGCCTGCCCGGCTGAGCGTGCAAGGTGAGGGCCTGGGGGGCCTGCCCGGCTGAGCGTGCAAGGGGAGGGCCTGGGGGGGTCTGCCCGGCTGAGCGTGCAAGGGGAGGGTCTGGGGGGTCTGCCCGGCTGAGCGTGCAAGGTGAGGGCCTGGGGGGTCTGCCCGGCTGAGCGTGCAAGGGGAGGGCCTGGGGGGTCTGCCCGGCTGAGCGTGCAAGGTGAGGGCCTGGGGGGCCTGCCCGGCTGAGCGTGCAAGGGGAGGGCCTGGGGGGGTCTGCCCGGCTGAGCGTGCAAGGGGAGGGCCTGGGGGGGTCTGCCCGGCTGAGCGTGCAAGGGGAGGACCTGGGGGGGTCTGCCCGGCTGAGCGTGCAAGGTGAGGTCCTGGGGGGCCTGCCCGGCTGAGCGTGCAAGGTGAGGGCCTGGGGGGGTCTGCCCGGCTGAGCGTGCAAGGGGAGGGCCTGGGGGGGTCTGCCCGGCTGAGCGTGCAAGGGGAGGGCCTGGGGGGGTCTGCCCGGCTGAGCGTGCAAGGGGAGGGCCTGGGGGGGTCTGCCCGGCTGAGCGTGCAAGGGGAGGGCCTGGGGGGGTCTGCCCGGCTGAGCGTGCAAGGGGAGGGCCTGGGGGGGTCTGCCCGGCTGAGCGTGCAAGGGGAGGGCCTGGGGGGCCTGCCCGGCGGGAAGCCCCAGCCCTGCACCCCCGTCCGCTGCCAGAGTCGAAGGGTTATTGGTTCCCAGAGCCGCCGCGGGTTTGGGGTCGCTGTCGCCGCAGGGCCAGGGCAGGCAGCCTCATTCACGGGCCCTGAACCCCCCTTCCTGCTCCCAGGCTGCTCTCCTCACCCTACCCAGCCGCCTCCTCCAGTGCCCTGCCCCCCAGGTGCTCTCTGCTGTCACAGCCTCAGGAGGGGAGAGGCTGCACATACCGGCCTCCCTTTCCTCATCAGTTAGTGCTGCAGGCCCGGGGAAACTGAGGCGCGCACACACTCACACACCCGGCACTCCAGAGCAGCATAGGGCAGTAGGATCACATGGACCCCCTCAGACACACGGTGACCGGCATTGCCAAAGTGGCCTGCCCCCCACCGTGGCCCAGCGGGCAAGGGGAGGCCCTGGGGCGGGACCGGCCCGGCTGAGCATGCGAGGGAGGTGAGTCTGGGGGAGGTCTCAGGAAGGTCTCGGGGGGATCTCTCACAGGCTGTGGGGGATAGTCCCTAGGAGGTTGCCCGGGGGTCTCTTGGGACCTGGCCAGCGGGGGCAGGGTGCCCGGGGCTCTCGGGGCCTGGCCAGCAGCGGGGGGGTGCCCGGGGGGTCTCTCGGGGCCTGGCCAGCGGGGGAGGTGTCCGGGGGTCTCTCGGGGCCTGGCCAGCGGGGGAAGTGTCTGGGGGTCTCTCAGGGCCTGGCCAGCGGCGGGGGGGTGCCCGGGGGTCTCTCTCTGGGGCCTGGCCAGCGGGGGAAGTGTCTGGGGGTCTCTCAGGGCCTGGCCAGCGGCGGGTGGGTGCCCGGGGGTCTCTCTCTGGGGCCCGGCCGGCGGGCAGGGTGCCCGGGGGGGTCTCAGGGCCTGGCCAGCGGCAGGGGGGTGCCCGGGGGGTCTCAGGGCCTGGCCAGCGGCGGGGGGGTGCCCGGGGGTCTCTCGGGGCCTGGCCAGCGGCAGGGGGGTGCCCGGGGGTCTCTCGGGGCCTGGCCAGCGGCGGGGGGGTGCCCGGGGGTCTCTCGGGGCCTGGCCAGCGGCGGGGGGGTGCCCGGGGGGGTCTCAGGGCCTGGCCAGCGGTGGGGGGGTGCCCGGGGGGTCTCTCGGGGCCTGGCCAGCGGCGGGGGGGGTGCCCGGGGGGGGTCTCAGGGCCTGGCCAGCGGTGGGGGGGTGCCCGGGGGGTCTCTCGGGGCCTGGCCAGCGGTGGGGGGTGCCCGGGGGGGTCTCAGGGCCTGGCCAGCGGCGGGGGGTGCCCGGGGGGGTCTCAGGGCCTGGCCAGCGGCGGGGGGGTGCCCGGGGGGTCTCAGGGCCTGGCCAGTGGCGGGGGGGTGCCCGGGGGTCTCTCGGGGCCTGGCCAGCGGCGGGGGGGTGCCCGGGGAGTCTCAGGGCCTGGCCAGCGGCGGGGGGGTGCCCGGGGGTCTCTCGGGGCCTGGCCAGCGGCGGGGGGGTGCCCGGGGAGTCTCAGGGCCTGGCCAGCGGCGGGGGGGTGCCCGGGGGGGTCTCTCGGGGCCTGGCCAGCGGCGGGGGGGTGCCCGGGGGGTCTCAGGGCCTGGCCCGGGGGTCTCAGGGCTCCTGGTGCTGGCCGTGTGGCAGTGGCAGCTCTGGCCTGGTGCTTACAGAGGCCCAGGTGCGGTTCGTGCGGCTGGCTGCAGGACGTGCGGGCGGAGGAGCTGCAGGACGTGGAGCTGGAGGTGGAGCTGAGCTGCGAGGCGGGCGAGGTGCAGTGGCTGAAGCAGGGGGTGCTGGTCCAGCCGGGCAGCAAGTACCAGCTGCGGGAGGCCGGGCGCCGCCGGGGACTGACCATCCGCCGGCTCAGCCCCTCGGACCGCGGCACCTACCGCTGCGAGAGCCTGCACGACCGGACCCAGGCCAGGCTGAGCGTGGAGCGTAGGTGCCCTGCCCGGGCGGGGGAAGGGAGGGGTGGGACCCACAGTGGCCATGGGGAGCCGAGCAACTGCCCCGAAGCTCAGGGGCCGTCCTGGCCGCTGGAGCCGTTCCCCCCGGAGAACTGGGGGCATATGGCCAGCCCATCCCCCGCTGCCATCCCCCCGCTGCCCCCCCGCGCCGGTCCGGGTGCAATCCCACCGCTGCCCCCCCGCGCCGGTCCGGGTGCAATCCCACCGCTGCCCCCCCGCGCCGGTCCGGGTGCAATCCCACCGCTGCCCCCCCGCGCCGGTCCGGGTGCAATCCCGCCGCTGCCCCCCCGCGCCGGTCCGGGTGCAATCCCGCCGCTGCCCCCCCGCGCCGGTCCGGTGCAATCCCGCCGCTGCCCCCCCGCGCCGGTCCGGGTACCATCCCACCGCTGCCCCCCCGCGCCGGTCCGGGTGCCAATCCCACCGCTGCCCCCCCGCGCCGGTCCGGGTGCCATCCCACCGCTGACCCCCGCGCCGGTCCGGGTGCCATCCCACCGCTGCCCCCCCGCTGCCCCCCCGCGCCGGTCCGGGTGCCATCCCACCGCTGCCCCCCCGCGCCGGTCCGGGTGCCATCCCACCGCTGCCCCCCCGCGCCGGTCCGGGTGCCATCCCACCGCTGCCCCCCCCGCGCCGGTCCGGGTGCCATCCCACCGCTGCCCCCCCGCGCCGGTCCGGGTGCAATCCCACCGCTGCCCCCCCCGCGCCGGTCCGGGTGCCATCCCGCCGCTGCCCCCCCCGCGCCGGTCCGGGTGCCATCCCACCGCTGCCCCCCCCGCGCCGGTCCGGGTGCAATCCCACCGCTGCCCCCCCCTCCGCGCCGGTCCGGGTGCCATCCCACCGCTGCCCCCCCCGCGCCGGTCCGGGTGCCATCCCACCGCTGCCCCCCCGCGCCGGTCCGGGTGCCATCCGCCGCTGCCCCCCCGCGCCGGTCCGGGTGCGAATCCCGCCGCTGCCCCCCCGCGCCGGTCCGGGTGCCATCCCGCCGCTGCCCCCCCGCGCCGGTCTGGGTGCCATCCCCCCGCTGCCCTCCTGCGCCGGTCCGGGTGCCATCCCACCGCTGCCCCCCCGCGCCGGTCCGGGTGCCATCCCACCGCTGCCCCCCCGCGCCGGTCCGGGTGCAATCCCACCGCTGCCCCCCAGCATGGCTCTCTTGCAGCCCGAAAGGTGTCCGTGCGGAAGCCGCTGTCGGATGTGGAGACCTTTGAGAAGGAGACGGCCACGCTGCAGCTGGAGCTGTCCCACGCCGACGTGCCCGGGCTGTGGACACGGGATGGCATCCGGGTGAAGCCCAGCCGGACCTGCCGGGTCAGCGCCACGGGCTGCGTGCACAGCCTGACGCTGCTGGGGCTCACGCTGCAGGATTCAGGGACCATCACGTTCACTGCTGACACCTTGCGCTCCAGCGCCCGCCTGACTGTCAGAGGTGGGGCTCCGCTGTGGGTCGCGCCACGTGTCAGACCTGGGGGGCCCAGGAACACAGGCTCCCCCTCAGCCTGACGCTCTGCAGTGCCCAGCCAGGAGCTCCCTGCTGTGAGCTTCCCCACAGCAGTGTCCTGTGTCCCTCTGGTCCCCTCCTCCTGCGCTGACCCTTGGGCCTGTGTCTCTCCCCACAGAGCTGCCCGTGGCCATGGTGAAGGCCCCCCGGATGTGGGTGTCCCGGAGACGGGGCTGCCAGCTTTGAGTGCGAGCTGTCCCGGGCCCTGGCGGAGGTGAAGTGGTACAAGGTGAGGGCGGGTGCCTGGTGCCAGTCGGGCTGGGGGCTCGCGGGACGGTGCCCCAGGGGGCTGCAGGTCTCAGCCCCTCGGGCGGCCCCTGACTCCGTGTCCCTGCAGGACGGGGCAGCGCTGCGAGTGGGGCCCCGGTGCCGCATTTACTCCGTGGGCCGCCGGCGCCTGCTGCAGCTCAGCCACTGCCGCCTGGAGGACGCGGGCGAGTACGTGTGCGACGCGGGTGACTGCCGGGCCGCTTGCCAGGCTGCGGGTCTACGGTACGCGGGCAGCCTGGGGCGGGGCGGGGGGGAGACGGGGCCACCCTTAGGCCCCCAGGGCTCTGTGGCTCCGGGACTCCAGGGTTCTGTTGCTGGCCTGTCCCGTGCAGAGCGCCTGGTGCAGATCGTGCAGGAACTGGCCGACGTGCACGTGCGGAGGACGAGAACGCCGTCTTCACCTGCCAGGTGTCGCACGAGGACGTGAAGGGCGAGTGGTTCAGGGGCAGTGAGAAATCAAAGCCACAAGCACGGTGAAAATTCGGCAGGAGGGTGAGTGTCCCTGCCCCCCCCACGTGTGTCCCCGTGTCCGGCTGCTGCCCTTACACCGACGCGCTCGCCCTGCGCTGGATGGGGGGAGGAGCCCTGGCAGATCCCGGGGCTACTGGCAGGAGTGCACAGCGTGGGGCCTAGTTCAGACAGGTGTGCTGTCGGGCGCACGCACACACACACACACGCTGTGATGGGGCACACACCCACACACATCCTATTGCTCCCCCCCCCACACACACACACCCTATTGCTCCCCACACACACACACACACCCTATTGCTCCCCACACACACACACACACACACCCTATTGCTCCCCACACACACACACACACACCCTATTGCTCCCCCCCCACACACACCCTATTGCTCCCCCCCCACACACACACCCTATTGCTCCCCCCCCACACACACACCCTATTGCTCCCCACACACACACACACACACACCCTATTGCTCCCCACACACACGCACACACACCCTATTGCTCCCCACACACACGCGTGCGCGCGCACACACACACACACCCTATTGCTCCCCACACACACGCGTGCGCGCACACACACACACACACCCTATTGCTCCCCACACACACGCGCACGCGCACACACACACCCTATTGCTCCCTACACACACACACACACACACACCCTATTGCTCCCCACACATACGCGTGCGCGCACACACACACACACACCCTATTGCTCCCCACACACACGCGTGCGCGCACACACACACACACACACACACACACCCTATTGCTCCCACACACACGCGTGCGCGTGCACACACACACACACCCTATTGCTCCCCACACACACGCTGTGCGCGCACACACACACACACACCCTATTGCTCCCACACACACACGCGCACGCGCACACACACACCCTATTGCTCCCTACACACACACACACACACACACACCTATTGCTCCCACACATACGCGTGCGCGCACACACACACACACCCTATTGCTCCCCACACACACGCGTGCGCGCACACACACACACACACACACACACCCTATTGCTCCCCACACACACGCGCGCGCGCGCAGCGCACACACCCTATTGCTCCCCCCCCACACACACACCCTATTGCTCCCCACACACACACACACACACACACACCCTATTGCTCCCCACACACACACACACCCTATTGCTCCCCACACACACGCGCGCGCACACACACACACCTTATTGCTCCACACACACACACACACACACACCCTATTGCTCCCCACACACACGCACACGCACACACCCTATTGCTCCCCACACACACGCGCGCGCACACACACACACACACACACCCTATTGCTCCCCCCCACACACACCCTATTGCTCCACACACACACACACACACACACACACACACACACACACCTATTGCTCCCCACACATGCACACACACACCCATGCTGTGATGGGCACGCACTGCACGCACGCACGCACACACACACACACCCTATTGCTCCCCACACACCGCGCACACACACACCCATGCTGTGATGGGGCGCGCACACATGCACACATACACCTACGCTGTGATGGGGCACACACGCTGTGATGGGGCGCGCATGCGCACACACACACACCCTATTGCTCCCCACACGCGCACACACAAACCCATGCTGTGATGGGGCGCACACACGCTGTGATGGGGTGTGGATGCACACACACACACCCTGTTGCTCCCCACACACACACACACACACCCTGTTGCTCCCCCCCCACACACCCTATTGCTCCCCCCCCACACGCTGTGATGGGGCGTGCGCGCACACACATGCGTACACACCTTATTGCTCGCCACACACGCACTCACACACAAACACCCCCCATACACTCTATTGCTACACACAAACACCACACACACACCCTATTGCTCCCCATACACATGCGCACACACCCTATTGCTCCCCATACACACACACACAAACACCCCCCACACACTCTATTGCTACACACAAACACCACACACACACCCTATTGCTCCCCCCCACACACTCTATTGCTACACACATAAACACCACACACACACCCCTATTGCTTCCCCCCCCACACACACACAAACACCCCCCCACACCCTATTCCCCCCCCACAAACACCCCCCACACACTCTATTGCTACACACACACACAAACACCACACACACACCCTATTGCTCCACACACACACACACCCCCCCCACACTCTATTGCTCCCCCCCCCACAAAAACCCCCCCCACACTCTATTGCTACACACACACACACACACACACACACACACACCCTATTGCTCCCCACAAACACGCTGGCTGCAATTCATCCAGGGCCACGTGCTCTGCCCACTGCTCCGTGTCTCAGCCCCGCCTGGCTGACCTCCCAGCTCGGCGTCACGTCCCCAGCCAGGCCCAGACCCACCGTTAGCCCTGCCTCCGTCCCAGGCGCTTTGCTGTAGGGGTGGGGCAGGGGCCCTGCCCCGGGGAGATGCCCCTGCAGCCCCCCCAGGTTGCCCTGCAGTGGTGAGGCCGCGGCTGGGGGCGTCATGCCAGCGCCTTCCCCCACAGGCCCCCGGCACTTCCTGCTCATCTGCAGCGTGCGGCCGGAGGACGCGGGACGCATCCGCTTTGTTGCCAAGGCGGCCGCCTCGGAAGCCAGCCTGCACGTGGAGGGTAACCTTCCCGCGGCCCCGGTCGGCAGCTGGGGCAAGCGGGGGACGGGCTGGCGGGGCGGGCGGGGGGAAGCGTCTGGCGGGGGATGGGCGGGCGGGGGGGAAGCGTCTGGCGGGGGACGGGCTGGCGGGGCGGGCGGGGGGGAAGCGTCTGGCGGGGGATGGGCGGGCGGGGGGAAGCGTCTGGCGGGGGATGGGCTGGCGGGGCGGGCGGGGGGAAGCGTCTGGCGGGGGATGGGCTGGCAGGGCGGGCGGGGGGAAGCGTCTGGCGGGGGACGGGCTGGCGGGGCGGGCGCGGGTGCGGGCGGGAAGCGTCTGGCGGGGGACGGGCTGGCGGGGCGGGCGGGGGGAAGCGTCTGGCGGGGGACGGGCGGGCGAGGGGAAGCGTCTGGCGGGGGACGGGCTGGCGGGGAAGCGTCTGGCGGGGGACGGGCGGGCGAGGGGAAGCGTCTGGCGGGGTGGGCGGGGGAAGCGTCTGGCGGGGGACGGGCCGGCGGGGATGGGCCGGCGGGGGTAGGGATATTAAATGGCGTTTCATTGCTCTTTGACTAGTCGATGGAATTTCCATCCGCTAATCGGTTAGCTGACAGGGGGGAAGTGCGGGGTTGGCTCCCGGCCCCGCCGCGGCTCTGCCCTCCCCACGTCTCAAGGGCCGCCCAGCGCAGGGCCCTGGGTGCGAGCCGGGAATCAGCTGGTTCCAAGCCCCCCTCTGCCTCCCCTGCGCAGATGGCGCTGGGCGGTGGTTCGGCTGTTCACCGGGCTCCACCAGCTCCTGGTCTCCGCCCGCTTGCTGCCCCTCTCTGACGGAGTCCGATGCGCTCGCCTGGTCGCTCCCTGCCTGTGGGCGGGTGCAGGGCGTGAGGGGAGTGACCCCCGCCCCTCGCTCGGCCCCTCCCCACCCCTCCCCTGCCCGGTGGGCTCACGGGTGCCTCTCCGCGGCAGCGCTCCCATCCGGATCGTGAAGCCGCTGCGCGACAAGACGGCGCTGGCGCGGCACAAGGCCACGCTGGAGTGCACGGTGTCGCACGCCCGCGGGCGCTGTGCGCTGGTTCCGCGGAGACACCGAGATCTTCGCCAGCGACAAGTACGAGATCTGCAACCTCGACTGCTACCGGACCCTCGTCATCCACCGGGTGGGGCCGGACGACGAGGCCTCCTACACCTGCGACGCCTTCGACGACCGCTCCTCCGCGCGCCTGCTGGTGGAGGGTGAGGCGCCCGCGCGGCTCCGGGCTGGGTGTGGGGCGGTGCCCCCGCCGTGCTGGGCCATGCAGCCTGGGCAGGTGTCGGGGGGGCCGGGCTGGGTGTGGGGCGGTGCCCCCGCCGTGCTGGGCCGTGCAGCCTGGGCAGGTGTCGGGGGGGCCGGGCTGGGTGTGGGGCGGTGCCCCGCCGTGCTGGGCCGTGCAGCCTGGGCAGGTGCCGGGGGGGCCGGGCTGGGTGTGGGGCGGTGCCCCCGCCGTGCTGGGCCATGCAGCCTGGGCAGGTGTCGGGGGGGCCGGGCTGGGTGTGGGGCGGTGCCCCCGCCGTGCTGGGCCGTGCAGCCTGGGCAGGTGTCGGGGGGGCCGGGCTGGGTGTGGGGCGGTGCCCCCGCCGTGCTGGGCCGTGCAGCCTGGGCAGGTGTCGGGGGGCCGGGCCGGGTGTGGGGCGGTGCCCCCGCCGTGCTGGGCCGTGCAGCCTGGGCAGGTGCCGGGGGGGCCGGGCTGGGTGTGGGGCGGTGCCCCCGCCGTGCTGGGCCGTGCAGCCCGGGCAGGTGTCGGGGGGGGCCGGGCTGGGTGTGGGGCGGTGCCCCGCCGTGCTGGGCCGTGCAGCCTGGGCAGGTGTCGGGGGGGCCGGGCTGGGTGTGGGGCGGTGCCCCCGCCGTGCTGGGCTGTGCAGCCTGGCAGGTGTCGGGGGGGCCCGAGAGGCTGGGGCTGGGGCTGGGGCTGGGGCTGGGGCTCGGGCTGGGGCAGGTGCCGGGGGGGCCCGAGAGGCTGGGGCTGGGTGTGGGGCTGGGGCTGGGGCTGGGGCTGGGGCAGGTGCCGGGGGGGCCCGAGAGGCTGGGGCTGGGGCTGGGGCTGGGGCTGGGGCTGGGGCTGGGGCAGGTGCCGGGGGGGCCCGAGAGGCTGGGGCTGGGGCTGGGGCTGCCTGTGCTCCGGAGCAGCGGCTGCTGATGGTCTCTGCTGGCTCAGTCCCCAGGCGTGTCCCGGCCTGAGGCTCCGGGTGGGCGTCCCCAGCAGCCCAGGCAACTCGGACCCAGAGTCCTGCTCTGTCGGTCCCCCCCCCCGCCTGGGAGCCGTGGCCTTGTCCAGGCTGGGCTCTGTCCTGGTCCCCCCCCCCACCTGGGAGCCGTGGCCTTGTCCTGGCTGGGCTCAGTCCTGGGTCCCCCCCCCCCGCCTGGGAGCCGTGGCCTTGTCCTGGCTGGGCTCTGTCCTGGGTCCCCCCCCCCACCTGGGAAGCCGTGGCCTTGTCCTGGCTGGGCTCTGTCCTGGGTCCCCCCCCCCCCACCTGGGAGCCGTGGCCTTGTCCTGGCTGGGCTCTGTCCTGGGTCCCCCCCCCCCACCTGGGAGCCGTGGCCTTGTCCTGGCTGGGCTCTGTCCTGGGTCCCCCCCCCCCACCTGGGAGCCGTGGCCTTGTCCCTGGCTGGGCTCTGTCCTGGGTCCCCCCCCCCCACCTGGGAGCCGTGGCCTTGTCCTGGCTGGGCTCTGTCCTGGGTCCCCCCCCCCCACCTGGGAGCCGTGGCCTTGTCCTGGCTGGGCTCTGTCCTGGGTCCCCCCCCCCCACCTGGGAGCCGTGGCCTTGTCCTGGCTGGGCTCTGTCCTGGGTCCCCCCCCCCCACCTGGGAGCCGTGGCCTTGTCCTGGCTGGGCTCTGTCCTGGGTCCCCCCCCCCCACCTGGGAGCCGTGGCCTTGTCCTGGCTGGGCTCTGTCCTGGGTCCCCCCCCCCCCACCTGGGAGCCGTGGCCTTGTCCTGGCTGGGCTCTGTCCTGGGTCCCCCCCCCCCACCTGGGAGCCGTGGCCTTGTCCTGGCTGGGCTCTGTCCTGGGTCCCCCCCCCCCACCTGGGAGCCGTGGCCTTGTCCTGGCTGGGCTCTGTCCTGGGTCCCCCCCCCCCACCTGGGAGCCGTGGCCTTGTCCTGGCTGGGCTCTGTCCTGGGTCCCCCCCCCCACCTGGGAGCCGTGGCCTTGTCCTGGCTGGGCTCTGTCCTGGGTCCCCCCCCCCCACCTGGGAGCCGTGGCCTTGTCCTGGCTGGGCTCTGTCCTGGGTCCCCCCCCCCCACCTGGGAGCCGTGGCCTTGTCCTGGCTGGGCTCTGTCCTGGGTCCCCCCCCCCCACCTGGGAGCCGTGGCCTTGTCCTGGCTGGGCTCTGTCCTGGGTCCCCCCCCCCCCACCTGGGAGCCGTGGCCTTGTCCTGGCTGGGCTCTGTCCTGGGTCCCCCCCCCCCACCTGGGAGCCGTGGCCTTGTCCTGGCTGGGCTCTGTCCTGGGTCCCCCCCCCCCACCTGGGAGCCGTGGCCTTGTCCTGGCTGGGCTCTGTCCTGGGGTCTCCCCCCCCCCCCACCTGGGAGCCGTGGCCTTGTCCTGGCTGGGCTCTGTCCTGGGTCCCCCCCCCCCACCTGGGAGCCGTGGCCTTGTCCTGGCTGGGCTCTGTCCTGGGTCCCCCCCCCCCACCTGGGAGCCGTGGCCTTGTCCTGGCTGGGCTCTGTCCTGGGTCCCCCCCCCCCCACCTGGGAGCCGTGGCCTTGTCCTGGCTGGGCTCTGTCCTGGGTCCCCCCCCCCACCTGGGAGCCGTGGCCTTGTCCTGGCTGGGCTCTGTCCTGGGTCCCCCCCCCCCCACCTGGGAGCCGTGGCCTTGTCCTGGCTGGGCTCTGTCCTGGGTCCCCCCCCCCCACCTGGGAGCCGTGGCCTTGTCCTGGCTGGGCTCTGTCCTGGGTCCCCCCCCCCACCTGGGAGCCGTGGCCTTGTCCTGGCTGGGCTCTGTCCTGGGTCCCCCCCCCCACCTGGGAGCCGTGGCCTTGTCCTGGCTGGGCTCTGTCCTGGGTCCCCCCCCCCACCTGGGAGCCGTGGCCTTGTCCTGGCTGGGCTCTGTCCTGGGTCCCCCCCCCCACCTGGGAGCCGTGGCCTTGTCCTGGCTGGGCTCTGTCCTGGGTCCCCCCCCCCCCACCTGGGAGCCGTGGCCTTGTCCTGGCTGGGCTCTGTCCTGGGTCCCCCCCCCCACCTGGGAGCCGTGGCCTTGTCCTGGCTGGGCTCTGTCCTGAGGTCCCCCCCCCCCACCTGGGAGCCGTGGCCTTGTCCTGGCTGGGCTCTGTCCTGGGTCCCCCCCCCCACCTGGGAGCCGTGGCCTTGTCCTGGCTGGGCTCTGTCCTGGGTCCCCCCCCCCCACCTGGGAGCCGTGGCCTTGTCCTGGCTGGGCTCTGTCCTGGGTCCCCCCCCCCCACCTGGGAGCCGTGGCCTTGTCCTGGCTGGGCTCTGTCCTGGGTCCCCCCCCCCACCTGGGAGCCGTGGCCTTGTCCTGGCTGGGCTCTGTCCTGGGTCCCCCCCCCCCACCTGGGAGCCGTGGCCTTGTCCTGGCTGGGCTCTGTCCTGAGTCCCCCCCCCCACCTGGGAGCCGTGGCCTTGTCCTGGCTGGGCTCTGTCCTGAGGTCCCCCCCCCCCACCTGGGAGCCGTGGCCTTGTCCTGGCTGGGCTCTGTCCTGGGTCCCCCCCCCCACCTGGGAGCCGTGGCCTTGTCCTGGCTGGGCTCTGTCCTGGGTCCCCCCCCCCACCTGGGAGCCGTGGCCTTGTCCTGGCTGGGCTCTGTCCTGGGTCCCCCCCCCCCCCTGGGAGCCGTGGCCTTGTCCTGGCTGGGCTCTGTCCTGGGTCCCCCCCCCCACCTGGGAGCCGTGGCCTTGTCCTGGCTGGGCTCTGTCCTGGGTCCCCCCCCCCACCTGGGAGCCGTGGCCTTGTCCTGGCTGGGCTCTGTCCTGGGTCCCCCCCCCCCCCACCTGGGAGCCGTGGCCTTGTCCTGGCTGGGCTCTGTCCTGGGTCCCCCCCCCCCACCTGGGAGCCGTGGCCTTGTCCTGGCTGGGCTCTGTCCTGGGTCCCCCCCCCCCACCTGGGAGCCGTGGCCTTGTCCTGGCTGGGCTCTGTCCTGGGTCCCCCCCCCCCACCTGGGAGCCGTGGCCTTGTCCTGGCTGGGCTCTGTCCTGGGTCCCCCCCCCCCACCTGGGAGCCGTGGCCTTGTCCTGGCTGGGCTCTGTCCTGGGTCCCCCCCCCACCTGGGAGCCGTGGCCTTGTCCTGGCTGGGCTCTGTCCTGGGTCCCCCCCCCCACCTGGGAGCCGTGGCCTTGTCCTGGCTGGGCTCTGTCCTGGGTCCCCCCCCCCCTGGGAGCCGTGGCCTTGTCCTGGCTGGGCTCTGTCCTGGGTCCCCCCCCCCACCTGGGAGCCGTGGCCTTGTCCTGGCTGGGCTCTGTCCTGGGTCCACCCCCCCCCACCTGGGAGCCGTGGCCTTGTCCTGGCTGGGCTCTGTCCTGAGTCCCCCCCCCCCACCTGGGAGCCGTGGCCTTGTCCTGGCTGGGCTCTGTCCTGAGTCCCCCCCCCCCACCTGGGAGCCGTGGCCTTGTCCTGGCTGGGCTCTGTCCTGGGTCCCCCCCCCCACCTGGGAGCCGTGGCCTTGTCCTGGCTGGGCTCTGTCCTGGGTCCCCCCCCCCCACCTGGGAGCCGTGGCCTTGTCCTGGCTGGGCTCTGTCCTGGGTCCCCCCCCCCCACCTGGGAGCCGTGGCCTTGTCCTGGCTGGGCTCTGTCCTGAGTCCCCCCCCCCACCTGGGAGCCGTGGCCTTGTCCTGGCTGGGCTCTGTCCTGGGTCCACCCCCCCCCACCTGGGAGCCGTGGCCTTGTCCTGGCTGGGCTCTGTCCTGAGTCCCCCCCCCCACCTGGGAGCCGTGGCCTTGTCCTGGCTGGGCTCTGTCCTGAGTCCCCCCCCCCACCTGGGAGCCGTGGCCTTGTCCTGGCTGGGCTCTGTCCTGGGTCCCCCCCCCCACCTGGGAGCCGTGGCCTTGTCCTGGCTGGGCTCTGTCCTGGGTCCCCCCCCCCCACCTGGGAGCCGTGGCCTTGTCCTGGCTGGGCTCTGTCCTGGGTCCCCCCCCCCCACCTGGGAGCCGTGGCCTTGTCCTGGCTGGGCTCTGTCCTGGGTCCACCCCCCCCCACCTGGGAGCCGTGGCCTTGTCCTGGCTGGGCTCTGTCCTGAGTCCCCCCCCCCACCTGGGAGCCGTGGCCTTGTCCTGGCTGGGCTCTGTCCTGGGTCCCCCCCCCCCACCTGGGAGCCGTGGCCTTGTCCTGGCTGGGCTCTGTCCTGGGTCCCCCCCCCCCACCTGGGAGCCGTGGCCTTGTCCTGGCTGGGCTCTGTCCTGGGTCCCCCCCCCCCACCTGGGAGCCGTGGCCTTGTCCTGGCTGGGCTCTGTCCTGGGTCCCCCCCCCCCACCTGGGAGCCGTGGCCTTGTCCTGGCTGGGCTCTGTCCTGAGTCCCCCCCCCCCACCTGGGAGCCGTGGCCTTGTCCTGGCTGGGCTCTGTCCTGGGTCCCCCCCCCCACCTGGGAGCCGTGGCCTTGTCCTGGCTGGGCTCTGTCCTGGGTCCCCCCCCCCCCCCGCCTGGGAGCCGTGGCCTTGTCCTGGCTGGGCTCTGTCCTGGGTCCCCCCCCCCACCTGGGAGCCGTGGCCTTGTCCTGGCTGGGCTCTGTCCTGGGTCCCCCCCCCCCCACCTGGGAGCCGTGGCCTTGTCCTGGCTGGGCTCTGTCCTGGGTCCCCCCCCCCCACCTGGGAGCCGTGGCCTTGTCCTGGCTGGGCTCTGTCCTGGGTCCCCCCCCCCCCACCTGGGAGCCGTGGCCTTGTCCTGGCTGGGCTCTGTCCTGGGTCCCCCCCCCCACCTGGGAGCCGTGGCCTTGTCCTGGCTGGGCTCTGTCCTGGGTCCCCCCCCCCCACCTGGGAGCCGTGGCCTTGTCCTGGCTGGGCTCTGTCCTGGGTCCCCCCCCCACCTGGGAGCCGTGGCCTTGTCCTGGCTGGGCTCTGTCCTGGGTCCCCCCCCCACCTGGGAGCCGTGGCCTTGTCCTGGCTGGGCTCTGTCCTGGGTCCCCCCCCCCCCCTGGGAGCCGTGGCCTTGTCCTGGCTGGGCTCTGTCCTGGGTCCCCCCCCCCACCTGGGAGCCGTGGCCTTGTCCTGGCTGGGCTCTGTCCTGGGTCCACCCCCCCCCCACCTGGGAGCCGTGGCCTTGTCCTGGCTGGGCTCTGTCCTGAGTCCCCCCCCCCCACCTGGGAGCCGTGGCCTTGTCCTGGCTGGGCTCTGTCCTGAGTCCCCCCCCCCACCTGGGAGCCGTGGCCTTGTCCTGGCTGGGCTCTGTCCTGGGTCCCCCCCCCCACCTGGGAGCCGTGGCCTTGTCCTGGCTGGGCTCTGTCCTGGGTCCCCCCCCCCACCTGGGAGCCGTGGCCTTGTCCTGGCTGGGCTCTGTCCTGGGTCCCCCCCCCCCACCTGGGAGCCGTGGCCTTGTCCTGGCTGGGCTCTGTCCTGGGTCCCCCCCCCACCTGGGAGCCGTGGCCTTGTCCTGGCTGGGCTCTGTCCTGGGTCCCCCCCCCCCACCTGGGAGCCGTGGCCTTGTCCTGGCTGGGCTCTGTCCTGAGTCCCCCCCCCCCCACCTGGGAGCCGTGGCCTTGTCCTGGCTGGGCTCTGTCCTGAGTCCCCCCCCCCCACCTGGGAGCCGTGGCCTTGTCCTGGCTGGGCTCTGTCCTGGGTCCCCCCCCCCACCTGGGAGCCGTGGCCTTGTCCTGGCTGGGCTCTGTCCTGGGTCCCCCCCCCCACCTGGGAGCCGTGGCCTTGTCCTGGCTGGGCTCTGTCCTGGGTCCCCCCCCCCCCCCCTGGGAGCCGTGGCCTTGTCCTGGCTGGGCTCTGTCCTGGGTCCCCCCCCCCACCTGGGAGCCGTGGCCTTGTCCTGGCTGGGCTCTGTCCTGGGTCCCCCCCCCCACCTGGGAGCCGTGGCCTTGTCCTGGCTGGGCTCTGTCCTGGGTCCCCCCCCCCCACCTGGGAGCCGTGGCCTTGTCCTGGCTGGGCTCTGTCCTGGGTCCCCCCCCCCCACCTGGGAGCCGTGGCCTTGTCCTGGCTGGGCTCTGTCCTGGGTCCCCCCCCCCCACCTGGGAGCCGTGGCCTTGTCCTGGCTGGGCTCTGTCCTGGGTCCCCCCCCCCACCTGGGAGCCGTGGCCTTGTCCTGGCTGGGCTCTGTCCTGGGTCCCCCCCCCCCACCTGGGAGCCGTGGCCTTGTCCTGGCTGGGCTCTGTCCTGGGTCCCCCCCCCCACCTGGGAGCCGTGGCCTTGTCCTGGCTGGGCTCTGTCCTGGGTCCCCCCCCCCACCTGGGAGCCGTGGCCTTGTCCTGGCTGGGCTCTGTCCTGGGTCCCCCCCCCCCCTGGGAGCCGTGGCCTTGTCCTGGCTGGGCTCTGTCCTGGGTCCCCCCCCCCCACCTGGGAGCCGTGGCCTTGTCCTGGCTGGGCTCTGTCCTGGGTCCACCCCCCCCCACCTGGGAGCCGTGGCCTTGTCCTGGCTGGGGTCTGTCCTGAGTCCCCCCCCCCCACCTGGGAGCCGTGGCCTTGTCCTGGCTGGGCTCTGTCCTGAGTCCCCCCCCCCACCTGGGAGCCGTGGCCTTGTCCTGGCTGGGCTCTGTCCTGGGTCCCCCCCCCCCACCTGGGAGCCGTGGCCTTGTCCTGGCTGGGCTCTGTCCTGGGTCCCCCCCCCCACCTGGGAGCCGTGGCCTTGTCCTGGCTGGGCTCTGTCCTGGGTCCCCCCCCCCCCACCTGGGAGCCGTGGCCTTGTCCTGGCTGGGCTCTGTCCTGGGTCCCCCCCCCCCACCTGGGAGCCGTGGCCTTGTCCTGGCTGGGCTCTGTCCTGAGTCCCCCCCCCCCACCTGGGAGCCGTGGCCTTGTCCTGGCTGGGCTCTGTCCTGGGTCCACCCCCCCCCCACCTGGGAGCCGTGGCCTTGTCCTGGCTGGGCTCTGTCCTGAGTCCCCCCCCCCCACCTGGGAGCCGTGGCCTTGTCCTGGCTGGGCTCTGTCCTGAGTCCCCCCCCCCACCTGGGAGCCGTGGCCTTGTCCTGGCTGGGCTCTGTCCTGGGTCCCCCCCCCCCACCTGGGAGCCGTGGCCTTGTCCTGGCTGGGCTCTGTCCTGGGTCCCCCCCCCCCCACCTGGGAGCCATGGCCTTGTCCTGGCTGGGCTCTGTCCTGGGTCCACCCCCCCCCACCTGGGAGCCGTGGCCTTGTCCTGGCTGGGCTCTGTCCTGAGTCCCCCCCCCACCTGGGAGCCGTGGCCTTGTCCTGGCTGGGCTCTGTCCTGGGTCCCCCCCCCCCACCTGGGAGCCGTGGCCTTGTCCTGGCTGGGCTCTGTCCTGGGTCCCCCCCCCCCCACCTGGGAGCCGTGGCCTTGTCCTGGCTGGGCTCTGTCCTGGGTCCCCCCCCCCCCACCTGGGAGCCGTGGCCTTGTCCTGGCTGGGCTCTGTCCTGGGTCCCCCCCCCCACCTGGGAGCCGTGGCCTTGTCCTGGCTGGGCTCTGTCCTGGGTCCCCCCCCCCCACCTGGGAGCCGTGGCCTTGTCCTGGCTGGGCTCTGTCCTGGGTCCCCCCCCCCACCTGGGAGCCGTGGCCTTGTCCTGGCTGGGCTCTGTCCTGGGTCCCCCCCCCCACCTGGGAGCCGTGGCCTTGTCCTGGCTGGGCTCTGTCCTGGGTCCCCCCCCCCCACCTGGGAGCCGTGGCCTTGTCCTGGCTGGGCTCTGTCCTGGGTCCCCCCCCCCCACCTGGGAGCCGTGGCCTTGTCCTGGCTGGGCTCTGTCCTGGGTCCCCCCCCCCCCACCTGGGAGCCGTGGCCTTGTCCTGGCTGGGCTCTGTCCTGGGTTCCCCCCCCCCGCCTGGGAGCCGTGGCCTTGTCCTGGCTGGGCTCTGTCCTGGGTCCCCCCCCCCGCCTGGGAGCCGTGGCCTTGTCCTGGCTGGGCTCTGTCCTGGGTCCCCCCCCCCACCTGGGAGCCGTGGCCTTGTCCTGGCTGGGCTCTGTCCTGGGTCCCCCCCCCCCACCTGGGAGCCGTGGCCTTGTCCTGGCTGGGCTCTGTCCTGGGTCCCCCCCCCCACCTGGGAGCCGTGGCCTTGTCCTGGCTGGGCTCTGTCCTGGGTCCCCCCCCCCACCTGGGAGCCGTGGTCTTGTCCTGGCTGGGCTCTGTCCTGGGTCCCCCCCCCCCACCTGGGAGCCGTGGCCTTGTCCTGGCTGGGCTCTGTCCTGGGTCCCCCCCCCCCCCACCTGGGAGCCGTGGCCTTGTCCTGGCTGGGCTCTGTCCTGGGTCCCCCCCCCACCTGGGAGCCGTGGCCTTGTCCTGGCTGGGCTCTGTCCTGGGTTCCCCCCCCCCCGCCTGGGAGCCGTGGCCTTGTCCTGGCTGGGCTCTGTCCTGGGTCCCCCCCCCCCACCTGGGAGCCGTGGCCTTGTCCTGGCTGGGCTCTGTCCTGGGTTCCCCCCCCCCCCCGCCTGGGAGCCGTGGCCTTGTCCTGGCTGGGCTCTGTTCTGGGTCCCCCCCCACCCGTGGCTGGGCTCCGTGGCCTTGTCCTGGCTGGGCTCTGTCCTGGGTCCCCCCCCACCCGTGGCTGGGCTCCGTGGCCTTGTCCTGGCTGGGCTCTGGCCTGGGTCCCCCCCCCACCCGTGGCTGGGCTCCGTGGCCTTGTCCTGGCTGGGCTCTGTCCTGGGTCCCCCCCCACCCGTGGCTGGGCTCCGTGGCTCTGTCCCGGGGTGGCAGGTGCCCTCCTTGCCCCGCGCTCTGGTGGGGGCCTGTCCGCGCGGGGTCATGGTGCAGGGTCTGTGCATGGGCTGGGAGCTGTCCCTCGCGGGGGTGGGGTGCCTGAGCCCCCGCTGGCCCCTGAGTGGCTCCTCTCCTTCGCAGGCCACTAGCTGCCGGCGTCAGCGGAGTCCAGCGGCAGGAGGCCGGCCGGGGCCAGTGGCGCTGCGTGCTGCCCGCCGCGGGACACTGCCCCCCTGGGGGCTCCGGCGTCACCCCTCCCCCCGTTCGACCCCGCAGCGGGGCCCTGCTCGTCTGTTCCCTAGCAACAAGGGCAGCCCCCCATGACCACGGGGCTGGGGGAGCAGCCCAAGGAAGGCCAGGCTGGCTCGGGCGCCCGTGCGAGGGGGCCGTACCCCGCGGGTGCTGGGCTCCCAGGCCCATTGGCTGGGGCGGCGCCGGGCACAGAGGATCAGAACTGTGACGGGGGTCCCAGTGGGGGAGGGGCCCCATGGCCCATTCCCCAGGGACCCCGCCCCCTCCCGCCCGCCACAGACCCCGTCACTTGGCAACGCTCCCCCACTGTGACAAAGTAGGAAAGTTCTTTTCTTTGAATACCGTGTGGGCCTCAGTTTCTCCCCTAAGTACCTATGCGGTGGGGGGCTGGGTGTGCGACCCGACCCCAGGGCCCGTGTGGCTGCGACCGGCCGACACCCTGTCCTGGTGACCGGACCCGACCCCTGCAAGGGGCCAGCCGGGGGGCTGGAGAGCAGACGGGTGACCCGTTTCCCGGGGCGGTGCGGGGGAAGGTGGGTCTAAGGCTGGCTGCCGGGCGGGGTCCGTCTCTGGGTTTGGGACTGGGGGGGGGCACCTGGAGCCCCCCCAGACGGACGTTGCCGAAGATCCCGGCTCCCTGCACTCACAGGCTCCGTCCTGCGCCAGGTCCCGTCTGTGGCGGGCCTCGCTGGGGGGGTCATGGGGGTCAGAGCCAGGAGGCGCCGAAGCTGAGCAGGCTCCTTGCCCTGGTGCCCGGCGCCTGAGGGGAGACGCTGCCCAGAGTCAAGCCTGGCTGCCCCCAGCCCTGAGCCCCCCCAATCACCTGGCGGTGCCCAGCCCCCTGAGCCCCCCAATCACCTGGCGGTGCCCAGCCCCCTGAGCCCCCCCAATCACCCGGCGGTGCCCAGCCCTGAGCCCCCCAATCACCCGGCGGTGCCCAGCCCCCTGAGCCCCCCAATCACCTGGCGGTGCCCAGCCCCCTGAGCCCCCCAATCACCCGGCGGTGCCCAGCCCCCTGAGCCCCCCAATCACCCGGCGCTGCCCAGCCCCCTGAGCCCCCCAATCACCCGGCGGTGCCCAGCCCTGAGCCCCCCAATCACCCGGCGGTGCCCAGCCCCCTGAGCCCCCCAATCACCCGGCGGTGCCCAGCCCCTTGAGCCCCCCAATCACCCGGCGGTGCCCAGCCCCCTGAGCCCCCCAATCACCCGGCGCTGCCCAGCCCCCTGAGCCCCCCCCAATCACCCGGCGCTGCCCAGCCCTGAGCCCCCCAATCACCCGGCGGTACCCAGCCCCCTGAGCCCCCAATCACCCGGCGGTGCCCAGCCCCCTGAGCCCCCCAATCACCTGGCGGTGCCCAGCCCTGAGCCCCCCAATCACCCGGCGCTGCCCAGCCCCTTGAGCCCCCCAATCACCTGGCGGTGCCCAGCCCCCTGAGCCCCCCAATCACCCGGCGGTGCCCAGCCCCCTGAGCCCCCCCAATCACCCGGCGGTACCCAGCCCCCTGAGCCCCCCAATCACCCGGCGGTACCCAGCCCCTTGAGCCCCCCAATCACCCGGCGGTGCCCAGCCCCCTGAGCCCCCCCAATCACCCGGCGGTGCCCAGCCCCCTGAGCCCCCCAATCACCTGGCGGTGCCCGGCCCCCTGAGCCCCCCCAATCACCCGGCGGTGCCCAGCCCCCTGAGCCCCCCAATCACCCGGCGGTGCCCAGCCCCCCTGAGCCCCCCAATCACCCGGCGGTGCCCAGCCCCCTGAGCCCCCCAATCACCTGGCGGTGCCCAGCCCTGAGCCCCCCCAATCACCCGGCGGTGCCCAGCCCCCTGAGCCCCCCAATCACCTGGCGGTGCCCAGCCCTGAGCCCCCCAATCACCCGGCGGTGCCCGGCCCCCTGAGCCCCCCAATCACCTGGCGGTGCCCAGCCCTGAGCCCCCCAATCACCCGGCGGTGCCCAGCCCCCCCTGAGCCCCCCAATCACCCCGGCGCTGCCCAGCCCTGAGCCCCCCCAATCACCTGGCGGTGCCCAGCCCTGAGCCCCCCAATCACCCGGCGGTGCCCAGCCCCCTGAGCCCCCCAATCACCTGGCGGTGCCCAGCCCTGAGCCCCCCAATCACCCGGCGGTGCCCAGCCCCCTGAGCCCCCCAATCACCCGGCGGTGCCCAGCCCCCTGAGCCCCCCAATCACCTGGCGGTGCCCAGCCCTGAGCCCCCCAATCACCCGGCGGTGCCCAGCCCCCTGAGCCCCCCAATCACCTGGCGGTGCCCAGCCCTGAGCCCCCCAATCACCCGGCGGTGCCCGGCCCCCTGAGCCCCCCCAATCACCCGGCGGTGCCCAGCCCCCTGAGCCCCCCAATCACCTGGCGGTGCCCAGCCCCTGAGCCCCCCAATCACCTGGCGGTGCCCAGCCCCTTGAGCCCCCCAATCACCCGGCGGTGCCCAGCCCCCTGAGCCCCCCAATCACCTGGCGGTGCCCAGCCCCTTGAGCCCCCCAATCACCCGGCGGTGCCCAGCCCCCTGAGCCCCCCAATCACCTGGCGGTGCCCAGCCCTGAGCCCCCCCAATCACCCGGCGGTGCCCAGCCCCCCCTGAGCCCCCCAATCACCCGGCGGTGCCCAGCCCTGAGCCCCCCCAATCACCCGGCGCTGCCCAGCCCCCTGAGCCCCCCAATCACCCGGCGGTGCCCAGCCCCCTGAGCCCCCCAATCACCCTGGCGGTGCCCAGCCCTGAGCCCCCCAATCACCCGGCGGTGCCCGGCCCCCCTGAGCCCCCCAATCACCTGGCGGTGCCCAGCCCCCTGAGCCCCCCAATCACCCGGCGGTGCCCAGCCCTGAGCCCCCCCAATCACCTGGCGGTGCCCGGCCCCCTGAGCCCCCCAATCACCCGGCGGTGCCCAGCCCCCTGAGCCCCCCAATCACCCGGCGGTGCCCAGCCCCCCTGAGCCCCCCAATCACCTGGCGGTGCCCAGCCCTGAGCCCCCCAATCACCCGGCGGTGCCCAGCCCCCTGAGCCCCCCAATCACCCGGCGCTGCCCGGCCCCCTGAGCCCCCCAATCACCTGGCGGTGCCCAGCCCCCTGAGCCCCCCAATCACCTGGCGGTGCCCAGCCCCCTGAGCCCCCCAATCACCTGGCGGTGCCCAGCCCCCTGAGCCCCCCAATCACCTGGCGGTGCCCAGCCCCCTGAGCCCCCCAATCACCTGGCGGTGCCCAGCCCCCTGAGCCCCCCAATCACCCGGCGGTGCCCAGCCCCCTGAGCCCCCCAATCACCTGGCGGTGCCCAGCCCCCTGAGCCCCCCAATCACCCGGCGGTGCCCAGCCCCCTGAGCCCCCCAATCACCCGGCGGTGCCCAGCCCCCTGAGCCCCCCAATCACCTGGCGGTGCCCCGGCCCCCTGAGCCCCCCAATCACCTGGCGGTGCCCGGCCCCCTGAGCCCCCCCAAATCACCCGGCGGTGCCCAGCCCCCCAATCACCCGGCGCTGCCCAGCCCCCTGAGCCCCCCAATCACCTGGCGGGTGCCCAGCCCCCTGAGCCCCCCAATCACCCGGCGGTGCCCGGCCCCCTGAGCCCCCCCCAATCACCTGGCGCTGCCCGGCCCCTTGAGCCCCCCAATCACCCGGCGGTGCCCAGCCCCCAATCACCCAGCGGTGCCCAGCCCCCTTTGCCCCCCAATCACCCGGCGGTGCCCAGCCCCCCTGAGCCCCCCAATCACCCGGCGGTGCCCAGCCCCCTGAGCCCCCCAATCACCCGGCGGTGCCCAGCCCCCTGAGCCCCCCAATCACCCGGCGGTGCCCAGCCCCCTTTGCCCCCCCAATCACCCGGCGGTGCCCAGCCCCCCTGAGCCCCCCAATCACCCGGCGGTGCCCAGCCCCCTGAGCCCCCCAATCACCCGGCGGTGCCCAGCCCCCTGAGCCCCCCAATCACCTGGCGGTGCCCGGCCCCCTGAGCCCCCCCAATCACCCGGCGGTGCCCAGCCCCCTGAGCCCCCCAATCACCCGGCGGTGCCCAGCCCCCCTGAGCCCCCCAATCACCCGGCGGTGCCCAGCCCCCTGAGCCCCCCAATCACCTGGCGGTGCCCAGCCCCCTGAGCCCCCCAATCACCTGGCGGTGCCCAGCCCCTTGAGCCCCCCAATCACCCGGCGGTGCCCAGCCCCCTGAGCCCCCCAATCACCTGGCGGTGCCCAGCCCCCTGAGCCCCCCAATCACCCGGCGGTGCCCAGCCCCCTGAGCCCCCCAATCACCCGGCGGTGCCCAGCCCCCTGAGCCCCCCAATCACCCGGCGCTGCCCAGCCCCCTGAGCCCCCCAATCACCTGGCGGTGCCCAGCCCTGAGCCCCCCCAATCACCCGGCGGTGCCCAGCCCCCCTGAGCCCCCCAATCACCTGGCGGTGCCCAGCCCTGAGCCCCCCAATCACCCGGCGGTGCCCGGCCCCCTGAGCCCCCCAATCACCTGGCGGTGCCCAGCCCTGAGCCCCCCAATCACCCGGCGGTGCCCAGCCCCCTGAGCCCCCCAATCACCTGGCGGTGCCCAGCCCTGAGCCCCCCAATCACCCGGCGGTGCCCAGCCCCCTGAGCCCCCCAATCACCTGGCGGTGCCCAGCCCCTGAGCCCCCCAATCACCCGGCGGTGCCCAGCCCCCTGAGCCCCCCAATCACCTGGCGGTGCCCAGCCCTGAGCCCCCCAATCACCCGGCGGTGCCCGGCCCCCTGAGCCCCCCAATCACCCGGCGGTGCCCAGCCCCCTGAGCCCCCCAATCACCTGGCGGTGCCCAGCCCCCTGAGCCCCCCAATCACCTGGCGGTGCCCAGCCCCTTGAGCCCCCAATCACCCGGCGGTGCCCAGCCCCCTGAGCCCCCCAATCACCTGGCGGTGCCCAGCCCCTTGAGCCCCCCAATCACCCGGCGGTGCCCAGCCCCCTGAGCCCCCCAATCACCTGGCGGTGCCCAGCCCTGAGCCCCCCAATCACCCGGCGGTGCCCAGCCCCCTGAGCCCCCCAATCACCTGGCGCTGCCCAGCCCCTGAGCCCCCCAATCACCCGGCGGTGCCCAGCCCCCCTGAGCCCCCCAATCACCCGGCGGTGCCCAGCCCTGAGCCCCCCCAATCACCTGGCGGTGCCCGGCCCCCTGAGCCCCCCAATCACCCGGCGGTGCCCAGCCCCCTGAGCCCCCCAATCACCCGGCGCTGCCCAGCCCTGAGCCCCCCAATCACCCGGCGGTGCCCAGCCCCCTGAGCCCCCCAATCACCCGGCGGTGCCCAGCCCCCCCTGAGCCCCCCAATCACCTGGCGGTGCCCAGCCCTGAGCCCCCCAATCACCCGGCGGTGCCCAGCCCCCTGAGCCCCCCAATCACCCGGCGCTGCCCGGCCCCCTGAGCCCCCCAATCACCTGGCGGTGCCCAGCCCCCTGAGCCCCCCAATCACCCGGCGGTGCCCAGCCCCCTGAGCCCCCCAATCACCTGGCGGTGCCCAGCCCCCTGAGCCCCCCAATCACCTGGCGGTGCCCAGCCCCCTGAGCCCCCCAATCACCCGGCGGTGCCCAGCCCCCTGAGCCCCCCAATCACCCGGCGGTGCCCAGCCCCCTGAGCCCCCCAATCACCTGGCGGTGCCCGGCCCCCTGAGCCCCCCAATCACCTGGCGGTGCCCGGCCCCCTGAGCCCCCCAATCACCCGGCGGTGCCCAGCCCCCTGAGCCCCCCAATCACCTGGCGGTGCCCAGCCCCCCTGAGCCCCCCCAATCACCCGGCGGTGCCCGGCCCCCTGAGCCCCCCCAATCACCTGGCGCTGCCCGGCCCCTTGAGCCCCCCCAATCACCCGGCGGTGCCCAGCCCCCAATCACCCAGCGGTGCCCAGCCCCCTTTGCCCCCCAATCACCCGGCGGTGCCCAGCCCCCAATCACCCGGCGGTGCCCAGCCCCCTTTGCCCCCAATCACCCGGCGGTGCCCAGCCCCCTGAGCCCCCCAATCACCCGGCGGTGCCCAGCCCCCTGAGCCCCCCCAATCACCCGGCGGTGCCCAGCCCCCTGAGCCCCCCAATCACCCGGCGGTGCCCAGCCCTGAGCCCCCCAATCACCCGGCGGTGCCCAGCCCCCTGAGCCCCCCAATCACCCGGCGGTGCCCAGCCCTGAGCCCCCCAATCACCCGGCGGTGCCCAGCCCCCTGAGCCCCCCAATCACCCGGCGGTGCCCAGCCCCCCTGAGCCCCCCAATCACCCGGCGGTGCCCCAGCCCCCTGAGCCCCCCAATCACCCGGCGGTGCCCAGCCCTGAGCCCCCCAATCACCCGGCGGTGCCCAGCCCCCTGAGCCCC
Organism: Pelodiscus sinensis; assembly: GCF_049634645.1. Classification (NCBI taxonomy): domain Eukaryota; kingdom Metazoa; phylum Chordata; order Testudines; family Trionychidae; genus Pelodiscus; species Pelodiscus sinensis. Next base: position 43,373 of record NW_027465812.1, read on the forward strand.
CCAATCACCCGGCGGTGCCCAGCCCCCTGAGCCCCCCAATCACCCGGCGGTGCCCAGCCCCCTGAGCCCCCCAATCACCCGGCGGTGCCCAGCCCCCTTTGCCCCCCAATCACCCGGCGGTGCCCAGCCCCCTGAGCCCCCCCAATCACCCGGCGGTGCCCAGCCCCCTGAGCCCCCCAATCACCCGGCGGTGCCCAGCCCCTTGAGCCCCCCAATCACCCGGCGCTGCCCAGCCCTGAGCCCCCCAATCACCCGGCGGTGCCCAGCCCCCTGAGCCCCCCAATCACCCGGCGGTGCCCAGCCCTGAGCCCCCCAATCACCCGGCGGTGCCCAGCCCTGAGCCCCCCAATCACCCGGCGGTGCCCAGCCCCCTGAGCCCCCCAATCACCTGGCGGTGCCCAGCCCCCTGAGCCCCCCAAATCACCCGGCGGTGCCCAGCCCCCTGAGCCCCCCAATCACCCGGCGGTGCCCAGCCCTGAGCCCCCCAATCACCCGGCGGTGCCCAGCCCCCTGAGCCCCCCAATCACCTGGCGCTGCCCAGCCCCCTGAGCCCCCCAATCACCCGGCGGTGCCCAGCCCCCTGAGCCCCCCAATCACCTGGCGGTGCCCCAGCCCCCCTGAGCCCCCCAATCACCCGGCGGTGCCCAGCCCCCTGAGCCCCCCAATCACCCGGCGGTGCCCAGCCCCCTGAGCCCCCCAATCACCCGGCGGTGCCCAGCCCTGAGCCCCCCAATCACCCGGCGGTGCCCAGCCCTGAGCCCCCCAATCATCCCCGGCGCTGCCCAGCCCCCTGAGCCCCCCCAATCACCCGGCGGTGCCCAGCCCCCTTTGCCCCCCAATCACCCGGCGGTGCCCAGCCCCCTGAGCCCCCCAATCACCCGGCGGTGCCCAGCCCCCTGAGCCCCCCAATCACCCGGCGCTGCCCAGCCCCCCTGAGCCCCCCAATCACCCGGCGCTGCCCAGCCCCCTGAGCCCCCCAATCACCCGGCGGTGCCCAGCCCCCCTGAGCCCCCCAATCACCCGGCGGTGCCCAGCCCCCTGAGCCCCCCAATCACCCGGCGGTGCCCAGCCCCCCTGAGCCCCCCAATCACCTGGCGCTGCCGCTGCCCAGCCCCCTGAGCCCCCCAATCACCCGGCGGTGCCCAGCCCCCTGAGCCCCCCAATCACCCGGCGGTGCCCAGCCCCCTGAGCCCCCCAATCACCCGGCGGTGCCCAGCCCCCTTTGCCCCCCTAATCACCCGGCGGTGCCCAGCCCCCTTTGCCCCCCTAATCACCCGGCGGTGCCCAGCCCCCAATCACCCGGCGGTGCCCAGCCCCCTTTGCCCCCCCAATCACCCGGCGGTGCCCTCTCTGCAGCAGTGCCAGTGCATAGAACCCCAATCACCTGGCACCCCCCCACCTGCACATCCCCGCCCCCTTCGCTGCACATGGGCGCCATGCGGCCACCCTCGCCCATCAGCGCTGGACAATCCCGGCTCTTGGGGGGGGGTCTGAGGCCCCCCGCTGCAGGCCCCGGCGCTCAGAGCTGGCCATGTGCAGCTGGGGAAGCTGCGCCCGGCCGAGCAGAGGGGCGCTGGCTGCGCCCGGCCCGCAGGTCACGGAGGCGCGGCTCCAAAAGGCTCTTTACTGCGCGGCCGCGGCCGGGCCGCCTTTGGCACATTTACAAAAGGGGGAAGGAAAAGGGGGACCCGGCGCAGGGCCTGGGAAACATGCAGCATCCCAGGGCTAGTGGGGGACCCCGGAGATCGGCTGGGGGGCGGGGCAGCAGCTCCTGCCCCCAGGGGGCATTCGGGGCATGCTAGGGGCGGCGCTGACGGGGAGAGGCGCACGGAGGGGAGCCGCCAGGCAGCCCCATCGCCCAGCATCAATGTACCACGGTGCCGCCTGAGTCCCGCCGGCCCCCGTGCCAGGCAGCCCGGGCAGAACAGCGCCCGGGAGGGGTCCCCCTTCGGCCCCTATCCCTGAGCTAGCCAGAGCCCCGCGCCCTGAGGGAGAGGCCTTGGCTTCATTCCTGCGCCCCTCGGGCCGCACCCGCCGCAGGCCGGCCGGGGGCCTCCTGTTCTCTGCCAGCAGAAAGGGAAGCCAGGGAGCGCAGGCCCGGGGGGGCGGGGGGGCTCTGGGGGCAAGGCAGCCAGGCAGCTGATAGAGGGAGGGGCCTGTGGGAGAAAGCAGGCCAGTCCCAGGTACGCAGGGGCCCTTGGTTCATTCGCCCTGCCACGGACTGGGCGTGGGGCGCTCAGCCTGCTCCAGCACCCGGGCGGCGCCGGGCAGAGCCCTGGGCATGCTCCGGCCCAAATGTCCCCTGCAGCCTCCCTTGCATCTGTGTCCGAGGGCCCTCCTGGGCCCGGGGCCGGTCCGCGCTGGTCCGGGTGCTGGGCCCGGGGCCCTGGCGGGCCGGGTGCTGGTCCGGGTGCTGGGCAGGTGGGGTCCTGGCGGGCCGGGTGCTGGTCCGGGTGCTGGGCAGGTGGGGTCCTGGCGGGCCGGGTGCTGGTCCGGGTGCTGGGCCCGGGGCCCTGGCGGGCCGGGTGCTGGTCCGGGTGCTGGGGCCGGGTGCTGGTCCGGGTGCTGGGCCCGGGGCCCTGGCGGGCCGGGTGCTGGTCCGGGTGCTGGGCAGGTGGGGTCCTGGCGGGCCGGGTGCTGGTCCGGGTGCTGGGCCCGGGGCCCTGGCGGGCCGGGTGCTGGTCCGGGTGCTGGGCAGGTGGGGTCCTGGCGGGCCGGGTGCTGGGCCGGGTGCTGGGCCCGGGGCCCTGGCGGGCCGGGTGCTGGTCCGGGTGCTGGGCCCGGGGCCCTGGCGGGCCGGGTGCTGGTCCGGGTGCTGGGCCCCGGGGCCCTGGCGGGCCGGGTGCTGGTCCGGGTGCTGGGCCCGGGGCCCTGGCGGGCCGGGTGCTGGTGTGGCTGGAGGCAGGGGCTGGCCTACACCCGGAGCGCTGGCCCGGAGCCCATGGTCAGGGGCACGGTGGAGCCGCAGTCATAGTCCAGCTCCACCCGGGCGCGGGTGCTCGTGATGAGGCTGCTCAGCGACGGGCCCGTCTGCCGCTCCCGGAAGCTCTGGATGTAGCTCTGCGGAGAGAGGGAGGGAGATGAGGCCCCTGCCCCCCCCCCCCCCCGCCGGGTCCGCCTCGGCCAGGGCCGGCTCGCTGCCTGCTGCAGTACGGCCCTTCCCCGGCAGGGGGCGCCGCAGGGGCGGGCGCGTCAATCCCCTGGCGCAGGCTGCTGGCCCCGGCCCAGGGACCCCCCAGCGCCGCCCGCACTCACGGGGGAGAGCACGTCGCCGTCGAAGCGCCGCACGGGGGTGGGCTTGCGCCGGTAGCTGGGCTCGGGGGCGGGGGGCCTTGTGTGGGGGGGCAGGGCGGTGAGGCGGCCGCCGCTTCCTCCTCTTCTCCTTGCGCTGCTCCCGCTGCCTGATCCGCATCAGCTGCACCCGCCGCTGCCGCCGGCTGATCACCACTGCGGGCAAGAGAGAGGGGCATGAGGGGTCTGCCCCCCCCGGCCCCCTCTGCCCCCCCAGCGCCCCCCCCGGCCCCCCCCGGCACCCGGCCCTGCACCCGCCGCTGCCGCCGGCTGATCACCACTGCGGGCAAGAGAGAGGGGCATGAGGGGTCTGCCCCCCCCGGCCCCCTCTGCCCCCCCAGCGCCCCCCCCCGGCCCCCCCCCGGCACCCGGCCCTGCACCCGCCGCTGCCGCCGGCTGATCACCACTGCGGGCAAGAGAGAGGGGCATGAGGGGTCTGCCCCCCCGGCCCCCTCTGCCCCCCCAGCGCCCCCCCCGGCCCCCGGCCCTGCACCCGCCGCTGCTGCCGGCTGATCACTGCGGGCAAGAGAGAGGGGCATGAGGGGTCTGCCCCCCGCCCCCCCCGCGTCCCCCCCCGGCACCCGGCCCTGCACCCGCTGCTGCCGCCGGCTGATCACTGCGGGCAAGAGAGAGGGGCATGAGGGGTCTGCCCCCCGCCCCCCCCCCCAGCGCCCCCCCCGGCACCCGGCCCTGCACCCGCCGCTGCCGCCGGCTGATCACCACTGCGGGCAAGAGAGAGGGGCATGAGGGGTCTGCCCCCCGCCCCCCCCCCAGCGCCCCCCCCCGGCACCCGGCCCTGCACCCGCCGCTGCCGCCGGCTGATCACCACTGCGGGCAAGAGAGAGGGGCATGAGGGGTCTGCTCCCCCAGCGCCCTCCCTGCCCCCCAGCGCCCCCCCCCCCGTCCCCCAGCGCCCAGCCCTGCACTCACCACTGCTGCCGGCTGATCACTGGGGGCAAGAGAGAGGGGCATGAGGGGTCTGCCCCCCCCGGCACCCGGACTTGCACCCCACATTGTCCCTCTAATCCTTCCCATCCCTGTGCACCAGCACGGTGGGGGCGCGCGACCCATCACCTCCGTATTGCTGCACATGGATCATGTCACTCTCCCACGACTCCCCAGGGGCTCCCGAGGCCCCGTCAGTGAGAGCCGCTGCCCCGCCCGCCTCACCTTCGGTGTGCGAGTAGCCCTCGGCCGTGACCTTCCACTGCACCAGCGCGCCCAGCAGGGCGAGCACGGGCCACACGCCCAGGATGACCCAGCTGTACCAGCAGAGGGGCCGGGCGGGCGCCACCTTGACGCGCTCGTAGACGTACTGCACCAGCAGCAGCAGCTCGATGAAGTAGTCGGCGGTGACGGTCATGATGGCGCTGCCGAAGACGGCCGTGGAGAGCGTGGTGAAGAGCTTCTGCCACTGCAGGGTGAGCACGGCGCCCAGCATGCCCACGCCCAGCAGCAGCCCGATGGGCACCCACACCGTGGGCGGGTGGTAGAACTGCTCCATGGCCACCAGCGCCGCCAGCGCCAGCAGCAGCCCCAGCAGCAGCCCCACCATGAAGAGCCCGACGCTGCGCACCAGCATGGTGACCAGCCCGCACAGCACGCCGATGCCCAGCCCGATGCCCACCGAGGCCTCCACGCTCAGCTGCGTGTCCAGCACCCGCTCCTTGTAGCACAGCATGAAGATGATGATGGAGCCGAACATCAGCCCGGTCAGGAACATGACGGCCTTGAAGCAGCGGTAGCCTGGGAGGAGACGGGGTCATAGCCAAGGGGGCTGGAGGCAGCACAGGCGGGCAGGGGGCTGCGGCTGGGGGCCTGGCACCAGGGAGACCCGGACTGTGGCTCTTGAGCCTGGGACACCCGCTGGGGACCCACCCAGGCTCTCTGGGCGGCACCAGGCCGGGAGCCAAGCTCTGGGCTCCGCACCGTGCTGAGACAGCGACCTGTCGGCCGAACGAATCCCCACTCCCGGGGCCCCTTGGTGCCTGAGCTGGGCCTGGGCCTAGGCTGAGCGCTGGCCTGGCCCTGCCCCCTGTGACGTGGGGGGAGGGGAGCTGCGCTGGGCTGTGCCCCGGTGTCCCCACCTGGCTGCGCTGGGCTGTGCCATTCCCCCTCACTCCCCCCACGTGCATTGGCCCAGCCGGGGCAGGGAACAAGGCTCTTCCCGGGGGAGACGCCACCTGGCTGGGGGCAGGGCCTGGGCTGGGCAGTCGTAGTGTGGGGAAGCACGGAGGAAGGAGACTAAACCCCAGTGTGGGGGTGCAGGGGCCTGTGAGCCCGCCCCCCAAGGGAACAGGGGCTGTCGGCCTGGCCTAGGCCCTTGTCAAACCTGCGCTGGGCTGCATCTCGGAGAAGCCATAAACCACCATCCCTGCGGCCCGGCGGAGTCCCCGCTGCGGACGGGGTGCAGGGTCGGGGGTTCCCAACGCGCCGTCACCCCCCCAGCCTCAGCCCCGTCTGGCTGGTCTCCCCAGCAGTGGGGAGGCAGGGACCCGGCTTGCTCTCCGGCATGGGCGGGCACAGGACAGTGCGCCCACGTGGGCCAAGCAGCCACGCCCGTCGGCAGGGCTCTGGGGCCACGCGCAAGGGACTGGCACCCCGGGATTGGGCTGCTTGCCAGCTGCCAGCACTTGGTGGCCGAGGCTGCCGACTTGCACGGTTCACGGGTCTGACGCTGGGGGGGCCCGCCGAGCGTTGGGAGCCTCTGGCAGGGCCTGTCCGGCGAAGCAGGAGCCGCCCGGCTGCAGGGAATGGAGCGTGGGCAGTGCCACGCCACATGGGAGCAGCTTTCCTGGGACCACTCCGCCCAGCACGGTGCCCCCGCACAACCCCCGCCGCGTGCACAGGCGGCTGCATGGTGCCACGGCCCGGGGTGGCGCAGGAACAGGCGGAGTAGCACTGCCCCCAGGCGGGTTTGCCCCAGTGCGGGAGGGGCCGGGGAGGCGCGGGAGCAGGCAGAGCAGCGCTGCCCCAGGCGGGTTTGCCCCAGTGCGGGCGGAGCCGGGGAGGCGTGGGAGCAGGCAGAGCAGCGCTGCCCCCGGGCGGGTTTGCCCCAGTGCGGGCGGGGCCGGGGAGGCGCGGGAGCAGGCAGAGCAGCGCTGCCCCCGGGCGGGTTTGCCCCAGTGCGGGCGGGGCCGGGGAGGCGCGGGAGCAGGCAGAGCAGCGCTGCCTCGGGCGGGGCCAGGGCCAGGGCGGTGCGGGAGCGCACAACGCACCGCGCACCTCGCGTTGCGCGCTGTGCGCTGTGCGATGCACGCTGCGCGAGGCGCGCTGTGCGAGGTGCGTTGTGCGCTGTGCGAGGTGTGCTGTGCGAGGTGCGTTGTGCGCTGTGCGAGGTGCGCTGTGCGCTGTGCGAGGTGTGCTGTGCGTTGTGCGTTGTGCGATGCGCGCTGTGCGCTGTGTGTTGTGCGAGGTGCGTTGTGCGCTGTGCGAGGTGCGCTGTGCGCTGTGCGAGGTGTGCTGTGCGTTGTGCGCTGTGCGATGTGCGTTGTGCGCTGTGTGTTGTGCGAGGTGCGTTGTGCGCTGTGCGTTGTGCGCTGTGCGATGCGCGATGCGCGATGTGCGATGCGCGCTGTGCGTTGTGCGCTGTGCGAGGTGCGTTGTGCGCTGTGCGTTGTGCGCTGTGCGCTGTGCGCTGTGCGATGCGCGATGTGCGCTGTGCGTTGTGCGCTGTGCGAGGTGCGTTGTGCGCTGTGCGCTGTGCGTTGTGCGCTGTGCGATGCGCGTTGTGCGCTGTGCGAGGTGCGTTGTGCGAGGTGCGCTGTGCGAGGTGCGCTGTGCGAGGTGCGTTGTGCGAGGTGCGCTGTGCGCTGTGCGCTGTGCGAGGTGTGTTGTGCGCTGTGCGCTGTGCGAGGTGCGAGGTGCGCTGTGCGAGGTGCGCTGTGCGAGGTGCGTTGTGCGTTGTGCGCTGTGCGATGCGCGCTGTGCGCTGTGCGTTGTGCGCTGTGCGAGGTGCGTTGTGCGCTGTGCGTTGTGCGCGGTGCGTTGTGCGCTGTGCGAGGTGCGTTGTGCGTTGTGCGAGGTGCGTTGTGCGAGGTGCGTTGTGCGCTGTGCGTTGTGCGCTGTGCGTTGTGCGCTGTGCGAGGTGCGCTGTGCGCTGTGCGCTGTGTGTTGTGCGAGGTGCGTTGTGCGCTGTGCGAGGTGCGTTGTGCGCTGTGCGTTGTGCGCTGTGCGATGTGCGTTGTGCGCTGTGCGTTGTGCGCTGTGCGTTGTGCGCTGTGCGAGGTGCGCTGTGCGCTGTGTGTTGTGCGAGGTGCGTTGTGCGCTGTGCGATGTGCGTTGTGCGCTGTGTGTTGTGCGAGGTGCGTTGTGCGCTGTGCGATGTGCGCTGTGCGATGTGCGTTGTGCGCTGTGCGATGCGCGCTGTGCGTTGTGCGCTGTGCGTTGTGCGATGTGCGCTGTGCGCTGCGCGTTGTGCGCTGCGCGTTGTGCGCTGTGCGAGGTGCGCTGCGCAATGGCCGGTGCTTTCTGAATTTCCGGCTGGGCACCGGACAGAAGCCTGGCGGGGGCGGGGGAGGGACTGGGCGGTGGGAGCCTGTGGTCGTGTGCAAAGGCCAGGCGGGGTGGGGGCAGTGGCGCCAGCCCCACCTCCTGCCCCCCCTTCCTCCTGGCCAGCCCCACAGCCCCCGACTCCCCCCGCCAGCCCTGCCTCCCTTCCCCCTGGCTGGTCCCTCCTCCCCCCGCCGCCACGATCAAGTGTGGCTGGTATTTGGGGGGTCTACCCGGTAACCCGAGCTCCGTCACAGGAGCTGCCCAGGCGCCCAGGAGCCAGGCCCAGCCATTAGTTCCCGCTGGCCTCCGGGCTGACCCCCAGCGTGTCTGCAGCTCGCCGGCCCCTCTCCTGGCAGCCAGCCGGCCCTGGCCCCTGCCCTGCCGCGGCTCCTTTCGGCTTCTCCCCCAGTGGATGCTGCTGCTGGGCTGCCCTCCCTTCTAAGGTCACCCGCAGGCTCCGCCGCTCTCCGGCTGCAGCTTCCTCCGCAAAGGGTCTCTGGGCTGAACGCAGCCTGCAACTGCTCTGTGACCCGCAGACTCTCATCCCCCTTTGCGGGGGCGGGCTCTGATCACTGGCCCCTCCCATGTTCCCATGCGTGTGCAGAATAAACATTGTTGCACCAAGGCATGTGCGGCTGTGCACCACCAATAGAAACACCTGCTGTGGATGCTCTACTAATCACTGGGCGGCCCCTGAATCTCTCCTGGCGGCTGCCCACGAGCTCGGCTTGCCGGGCGCACTGGCGCTGATCCAAAGCTTAACTGAGCCGATCGTGTGGCACCGAGCCAGGCCGCGCGGCTGTAGCACCGGCTGAGAGCGCCGAGCAGGGAACACTGCTCAGCCGGGACTGGTGTCGCCGCGGTCGAGCAGCGAGCAGGCCGGACGGCCAGAAGTCGCTGGGAGACCCCTCAGACGCCCCATCCCTGTGCCCTGCCAGGGAGCGGTTCCGAGTGGTTCACGCAGCCGGCCACACGGCGCGGGCGTGGCTTGCCTGGCTCAGATCTCCCTCGGGCGGGAGGGGGCCTGGGAAGGGGAGGACCCGGGCCTGTGGCTAGCAGCCTGCCCGGGAGCAGGGCCTCTGAGCCGGCTGGCCGCCCCCTTACCCCGCCCCCCGCCCGGCACACGGCCGGGGCTGCGCTCACCGAAGAAGCAGTAGATGATCCCGAAGAGGCAGCACATGGTGCACACGACCGAGGGCACCACCTGGTACCGGCGCTCAGGCTCCTGCTCGCAGCTGGGCCCCCACTCCTGCCCCGGGTCGTGCGGCAGCAGCTTGAAGCGCAGCGTCTGCATGGTGGCCGCCATGGCTCCCGGCGATCCCGGGGGGTCAGACGCCCCCGGGGCTCCCCGCTCCCCGCAGGCCGGGCTGCATCAGGAGCCCCCTGCAGCTGGCGAGAGGAGAGCCATGGGGGAAGGGTGAGCTAAGGGCCCCTGCAGCATGGCGAGGGAGGGGCTCAGCCGCCGCCCGCCCCCCCAGACAGCCGGGGGACCCTGGGATGGCCCCGGCAGGCAGGGAGCCAGCCGGAGAGGCCCTAGGATGGGCACCCAGGGGACACTTCCTGGTAGGGACCCAGCCCAGGGCTCCCAGCAATGGCACCCTAACCCCTCCGCCCCCCCCCCCCCCCCGTGCCCAGGCAGGGGCCCTGGAAGGCAGACTGCCCGATGGAGCTAAGGGCTGACACCCCTGGCATCTGGAGGAGGGCACTGGTCCGTGCAGTGTCTGCGGGGGGGGGGCGCAGATCGGCTCCCCTGCCATCTGGGGGGGCACGGAGCAGCAGGCCCGGTGTCCTTGCAGTGTCTGCGGGGGGGGGCACAGATCGGCTCCCCTGCCGTCTGGGGGGGGCACAGAGCAGCAGGCCCGGTGTCCGTGCAGTGTCTGCGGGGGGGGGGGGTGCAGATCGGCTCCCCTGCCATCTGGGGGGGCACGGAGCAGCAGGCCCGGTGTCCTTGCAGTGTCTGCGGGGGGGGGCGCAGATCGGCTCCCCTGCCATCTGGGGGGGCACGGAGCAGCAGGCCCGGTGTCCTTGCAGTGTCTGCGGGGGGGGGGGCGCAGATCGGCTCCCCTGCCGTCTGGGGGGGGGCACGGAGCAGTAGGCCCGGTGTCCTTGCAGTGTCTGCGGGGGGGGGGGGGCGCAGATCGGCTCCCCTGCCATCTGGGGGGGCACGGAGCAGCAGGCCCGGTGTCCTTGCAGTGTCTGCGGGGGGGGGGGCGCAGATCGGCTCCCCTGCCGTCTGGGGGGGGGCACGGAGCAGTAGGCCCGGTGTCCTTGCAGTGTCTGCGGGGGGGGGGGGCGCAGATCGGCTCCCCTGCCGTCTGGGGGGGGGCACGGAGCAGTAGGCCCGGTGTCCTTGCAGTGTCTGCGGGGGGGGGGCGCAGATCGGCTCCCCTGCCGTCTGGGGGGGGCACAGAGCAGCAGGCCCGGTGTCCTTGCAGTGTCTGCGGGGGGGGGGGGCGCAGATCGGCTCCCCTGCCGTCTGGGGGGGGCACGGAGCAGCAGGCCCGGTGTCCTTGCAGTGTCTGCGGGGGGGGGGGGCGCAGATCGGCTCCCCTGCCGTCTGGGGGGGGCACGGAGCAGCAGGCCCGGTGTCCTTGCAGTGTCTGCGGGGGGGGGGCGCAGATCGGCTCCCCTGCCGTCTGGGGGGGGCACAGAGCAGCAGGCCCGGTGTCCTTGCAGTGTCTGCGGGGGGGGGCGCAGATCGGCTCCCCTGCCGTCTGGGGGGGGGCACGGAGCAGCAGGCCCGGTGTCCTTGCAGTGTCTGCGGGGGGGGGGCGCAGATCGGCTCCCCTGCCGTCTGGGGGGGCACGGAGCAGCAGGCCCGGTGTCCTTGCAGTGTCTGCGGGGGGGGGGGGGGGGGGGGGGCGCAGATCGGCTCCCCTGCCGTCTGGGGGGGGGCACGGAGCAGCAGGCCCGGTGTCCTTGCAGTGTCTGCGGGGGGGGGCGCAGATCGGCTCCCCTGCCGTCTGGGCATGTCTGGGCCAGGTTCTGGGTTGCCAGCTGGCTGGGGGTGAGGGGCGCCAGGGGGTGGCGGGTGGGGGGGCAGAGCGCTGGGGGGGGGGGCTGCACTGGGGACACGCAGCATGGTTGCGGGTGCAGCACTCGGGGGGGGGGGCTGGGCAGCTGTGGCAGGGCCCCTGGGCACCCCCCCCCCCGCTCGCACCCGAATGGCCCCCGGCTGCAGGGCCCTGTCGCCCCAGGGGGAGCTCCCCTGCCCACCCGCTGCCGCCCCATTGGCCACTCACTGTTGCTAGGCAGCCAAGGCGCTTGTGGATTGGCTGCAGGGAAATTAGCCGTCTGCTGCCTCCTCTGCTACAGCCTCTCCCTCCATCCATCCAATGGGGCGCTGCCCCCCGGCCCCCCGGCCCCCATCCTCCCAGCCCTGCCCCCTGGTCCCCGGCCCCCATCCTCCCAGCCCTGCCCTCTGGTCCCCCATCCTCTTCCCAGCCCTGCCCCCCAGCCCTCCGGCCTCCATCCTCCTCCAGCCCTGCCCCCTGGTCCCCCGGCCCCCATCCTCCCAGCCCTGCCCCCTGGTCCCCCGGCCCCCATCCTCCTCCCAGCCCTGCCCTCTGGTCCCCCGGCCCCCATCCTCCTCCCAGCCCTGCCCTCTGGTCCCCCATCCTCTTCCCAGCCCTGCCCCCTGGTCCCCCATCCTCCTCCCAGCCCTGCCCCCTGGTCCCCATCCTCCTCCCAGCCCGGCCCCCCCGGCCCCCATCCTCCTCCCAGCCCTGCCCCCTGGTCCCCCATCCTCCTCCCAGCCCTGCCCCCTGGTCCCCCATCCTCCTCCCAGCCCTGCCCCCTGGTCCCCATCCTCCTCCGAGCCCTGCCCCCTGGTCCCCCATCCTCCTCCCAGCCCTGCCCCCTGGTCCCCCATCCTCCTCCCAGCCCTGCCCCCTGGTCCCCATCCTCCTCCGAGCCCTGCCCCCTGGGTCCCCATCCTCCTCCCAGCCCTGCCCCCTGGTCCCCATCCTCCTCCCAGCCCTGCCCCCTGGTCCCCCCATCCTCCTCCCAGCCCTGCCTCTGGTCCCCCATCCTCCTCCCAGCCCGGCCCCCTGGTCCCCATCCTCCTCCCAGCCCTGCCCCCTGGTCCCCCATCCTCCTCCCAGCCCTGCCTCCTGGTCCCCCATCCTCCTCCCAGCCCGGCCCCCTGGTCCCCCATCCTCCTCCCAGCCCTGCCTCCTGGTCCCCATCCTCCTCCCAGCCCGGCCCCCTGGTCCCCATCCTCCTCCCAGCCCTGCCCCCTGGTCCCCATCCTCCTCCCAGCCCTGCCTCCTGGTCCCCCATCCTCCTCCCAGCCCGGCCCCCTGGTCCCATCCTCCTCCCAGCCCTGCCCCCTGGTCCCCCATCCTCCTCCCAGCCCTGCCTCCTGGTCCCCCAATCCTCCTCCCAGCCCGGCCCCCTGGTCCCCATCCTCCTCCCAGCCCTGCCCCCTGGTCCCCCATCCTCCTCCCAGCCCTGCCTCCTGGTCCCCCATCCTCCTCCCAGCCCGGCCCCTGGTCCCCCATCCTCCTCCCAGCCCTGCCTCCTGGTCCCCATCCTCCTCCCAGCCCGGCCCCCTGGTCCCATCCTCCTCCCAGCCCTGCCCCCTGGTCCCCCATCCTCCTCCCAGCCCTGCCTCCTGGTCCCCCATCCTCCTCCCAGCCCTGCCCCCTGGTCCCCATCCTCCTTCCAGCCCGGCCCCCTGGCCCCCATCCTCCTCCCAGCCCTGCCTCCTGGTCCCCCATCCTCTCCCAGCCCTGCCCTCTGGTCCCCATCCTCCTCCCAGCCCTGCCCCCCGGCCCCCATCCTCCTCCCAGCCCTGCCCCCTGGTCCCCCCATCCTCCTCCAGCGCTGCCTCCTGGTCCCCCATCCTCCTCCCAGCCCTGCCCCCTGGTCCCCCATCCTCCTCCCAGCGCTGCCTCCTGGTCCCCATCCTCCTCCCAGCGCTGCCCTCTGGTCCCCCATCCTCCTCCCAGCGCTGCCCCCTGGTCCCCCATCCTCCTCCCAGCGCTGCCCCCTGGTCCCCATCCTCCTCCCAGCCCGGCCCCCTGGTCCCCATCCTCCTCCCAGCCCGGCCCCCTGGTCCCCCATCCTCCTCCCAGCCCGGCCCCCTGGTCCCCCATCCTCCTCCCAGCCCTGCCCTCTGGTCCCCCATCCTCCTCCCAGCCCGGCCCCCTGGCCTGCATCCTCCTCCCAGCCCGGCCCCCTGGCCTGCATCCTCCTCCCAGCCCGGCCCCCTGGTCCCCCATCCTCCTCCCAGCGCTGCCTCCTGGTCCCCATCCTCCTCCCAGCGCTGCCCCCTGGTCCCCATCCTCCTCCCAGCGCTGCCCCCTGGTCCCCCATCCTCCTCCCAGCGCTGCCCCCTGGTCCCCATCCTCCTCCCAGCGCTGCCCCCTGGTCCCCCATCCTCCTCCCAGCCCTGCCTCCTGGTCCCCATCCTCCTCCCAGCCCTGCCCCCTGGTCCCCCATCCTCCTCCCAGCCCTGCCTCCTGGTCCCCATCCTCCTCCCAGCCCGGCCCCCCCGGCCCCCATCCTCCTCCCAGCCCTGCCCCCTGGTCCCCATCCTCCTCCCAGCCCTGCCCCCTGGTCCCCCATCCTCCTCCCAGCCCTGCCCTCTGGTCCCCATCCTCCTCCCAGCCCTGCCCCCTGGTCCCCATCCTCCTCCCAGCCCTGCCCCCTGGTCCCCCATCCTCCTCCCAGCCCGGCCCCCTGGTCCCCCATCCTCCTCCCAGCCCCTGCCCCCTGGTCCCCATCCTCCTCCCAGCCCTGCCTCCTGGTCCCCATCCTCCTCCCAGCCCGGCCCCCTGGTCCCCATCCTCCTCGCAGCCCGGCCCCCTGGTCCCCCATCCTCCTCCCAGCGCTGACCCCCGGCCCCCATCCTCCTCCCAGCCCTGCCCCCCGGTCCCCATCCTCCTCCCAGCCCTGCCCCCTGACCCTTCCCATCCTCCTCCCAGCCCTGCCCCCTGGTCCCCATCCTCCTCCCAGCCCTGCCCCCTGACCCTTCCCATCTTCCTCCCAGCGCTACCGCCCAGCACACCTTGCCCCCATCCTCCTTCCCTCCGGCTCTCTGTCCCCCCCCCAGAGCTGCCCTCTGCCCCCCTCCGACATACCTCCCCGTGCTCCCCTCTGGCTCTCTGTCCCGCCCCCCCCCCCGAGCTGCCTTCTGCCCCCCCTCCAACATCCCTCCCCGTGCTCCCCTCTGGCTCTCTGTCCCCCCCCCCCCCAGAGCTGCCTTCTGCCCCCCGGGGTCGGGCTGTTTGCTCCCAGCATCCCAGTGCCCGGCATGCGAAGGGAAGCGTGGGGAGGATGCGGTTGCTAGGATACGGGCTGCCAGCCAGCAGCGGCTCCTGCTCTGTCTGCGCCCCGCGGGCGCGGGGTCTCTGGAGGAGGCCTGGTCCCGCCAGGGGGTCCCCAGCTCCAGGACCTGGCACAGGCAGCTCGCTGGGGCTGGCGTGGGCAGAGGGAGTGGGGGCCCAGCCCAGGGGCACCGGCTGCCCATGGCCCTGCCTGCCCCAGCCCCTGCACCAGGAACCCCCCTCCGTGGGGCAGAGGGGAGCTGGTCCCTGCCCGCAGCCCCCTGTCCTAGGGGCGATGCAGCCCTGCCTGTTCCTGGGGCCACGGGCCTACGCAGAGTGCAACGTTACGGAGAGGGTGACCAGGCCCCACGGGCCAGCCTCGCACCAGGCCAGCGAACAGCTGGGATGGGAGCCAGTGTACCCCACGGGCAGCCCCCATCCAACCGCTCCCACCTGGGGCTCAGGCTGAGCTCCCGCTGCCCCCAGACCTTCGAGACGTCCCAGTGCAAGGCGAGAGCCCGCTCCACAGGTCTTTCGCAGGCCTGGCCTGGCGCCCAGGGCCTGACAGAGCCGGCAGCCTCACCAGGCTCCCTGAACCCCCAAAACTCAACGGGCTGTTGAGGTGCCAGTGTAACCAGCAGGCGGATTTGAACCTGGGCCCTCTGGAGCAGGGTATAGGAGCCTCTACCCTCTGAGCTGAAAGCCAGCGGGCTCCCAGCCCCTGCTGGAGAGGTCTCTTGGTCTTTACTTGGTGCTGTGGTCTAGGTACCACTTGCATGGCTCAGAAACCACACTAGGGGTGTGGGTTACACCAGCAAGCCGGTCCCTGCTCCTCCTCCGGCTGGGGGCAGGTGCTGGACCGGGAGCACTGGTGCGGCCCTGTCTGGTGCACACCGCACCGTGGGCCGTGCGAGGGCCTGAGGAGAGTGGGCCGCGGGGCTGGTTCTGTTTGCGCCCGTCGCGTGTGCGGCTCGTGCCTGGGCTGGCGGCTCTGAGCGTGGGGCTGGGCGTGGGGCACAGGGCTGGCCCTGGGAGACCCCCTGCCGGTGGTTGGGCCAGGCCCGGGAATGGACGAGCCTGGCTGACCGTGGGCCTAGGGTGGGGCCAAGCCGTGTGGGGTGAGCCCCCGGGCATGCTCAGAGCAGCAGGGCAGCCCCAGCCGCTGCCTGCCATGACCTGGTGGTGCC
The DNA here is from genome assembly GCF_049634645.1 of Pelodiscus sinensis. Lineage (NCBI taxonomy): Eukaryota > Metazoa > Chordata > Testudines > Trionychidae > Pelodiscus > Pelodiscus sinensis. The sequence goes on from NW_027465812.1 coordinate 58,617, forward strand.
CTGGGTGGGAGCGGCTGTTCCCACAGAGCAGTGGCAGGCTCAGCTGGGCGGATCTGTGCTGAGAACTGACGCGTCCCACCCAGGACGGAGGACCCCCACCGACAGGCCGGGCCCTAGGCTGAGGGAGCCCCGCAGGGTGCTCCCCTCGGCACCCTCCCGCACCACCAGCCCTGCCATGGGAGAGGTGGCGGATTCCTAGGGGGTCAAAGCAGCTGCCTGCAGGGGGAGGGGGGATTGCTGCTCAGGGCCCAGCCCAGAACTGGTGCCCTGATGCCTGGCAGATCCAGCTCGGAGGGCAGGGCCAAGTCTGCTGGGGGGGGGAAGGGGCGGGGGGGAGAGGTGACCAGGGGGCTCAGGCAACATCATTACCTGGCTACAGACACAGGCCAGGGGAGGGGCTGCTGGGGGGGTGGGAGGCTGGGCTGGAGGGAGGGCTGCGAGATGGGGCGGGGGGGTGGGGGGCAGGCAGAGCCCCCTGGCTGCAGGGGACACAGACGAGCCGGGCTGGGGGGGGAAGGGGGCCCAGGCCGACTGGCCTGAGGGTCCCTGGCTGGGTTCCAAGCTCCATAGCCCCCCTGCATGACGCTGGCTGGGAGTCGCTCCGGCCGGAGACCATGGTGCTCTAGTCCCGGGGGAGGGGGCTCCCCGAGGGGCTCGCGGCGGAGCAGGGGCTGGGGGTCGGAGGGGCGGGGCCAGGCGAGGGGGCTCCCCGAGGGCCTCGCGGCGGAGCAGGGGCTGGGGGTCGGAGGGGCGGGGCCAGGCGAGGGGGCTCCCCGAGGGGGAGGGGCGGGGCCAGGCGAGGGGGCTCCCGAGGGGCTCGCGGCGGAGCAGGGGCTGGGGGTCGGAGGGGCGGGGCCAGGCGAGGGGGCTCCCCGAGGGGGAGGGGCTGAGCCCCGAGAGGGCCCCCGGGAAGGGGCCGTGGCTGCAGGGGATGACTGTGGCCGTCACACACGGGTTTGTATTTGAGTCGTGTAACAATTTAAACTTTTCTTTCTTTCTTACCAGTGAGCACTCTGGGTGTGGAGCGAGGTGCAAATCGCCCTGGGACGGGGACTGGTCCTTTGGGACGGGGAGAACCTGTGGGAGGTGGGGGATGGGTTAGAACCTCTCCCTTGTGTGAGCGGGCTGGGGGGGGGGCACTGGGGGTGTCTGAGGGGAGGTGGGGGATGGGTTAGAACCTCTCCCTTGTGTGAGGGGGGCTGGGGGGGCACTGGGGTGTCTGAGGGGAGGTGGGGGATGGGTTAGAACCTCTCCCTTGTGTGAGGGGGCTGGGGGGGGCACTGGGGTGTCTGAGGGGAGGTGGGGGATGGGTTAGAACCTCTCCCTTGTGTGAGGGGGCTGGGGGGGGCACTGGGGTGTCTGAGGGGAGGTGGGGGATGGGTTAGAACCTCTCCCTTGTGTGAGGGGGGCTGGGGGGGCACTGGGGTGTCTGAGGGGAGGTGGGGGATGGGTTAGAACCTCTCCTTGTGTGAGGGGGGCTGGGGGGGCACTGGGGTGTCTGAGGGGAGGTGGGGGATGGGTTAGAACCTCTCCCTTGTGTGAGCGGGCTGGGGGCGGGCACTGGGGTGTCTGAGGGGAGGTGGGGGATGGGTTAGAACCTCTCCCTTGTGTGAGGGGGCTGGGGGGGGGCACTGGGGTGTCTGAGGGGAGGTGGGGGATGGGTTAGAACCTCTCCCTTGTGTGAGGGGGCTGGGGGGGGCACTGGGGTGTCTGAGGGGAGGTGGGGGATGGGTTAGAACCTCTCCCTTGTGTGAGGGGGGCTGGGGGGGCACTGGGGTGTCTGAGGGGAGGTGGAGGATGGGTTAGAACCTCTCCCTTGTGTGAGCGGGCTGGGGGGGGGGCATTGTGTGAGCGGGCTGGGGGGGGGGCACTGGGGTGTCTGAGGGGAGGTGGGGGATGGGTTAGAACCTCTCCCTTGTGTGAGGGGGCTGGGGGGGGGCACTGGGGTGTCTGAGGGGAGGTGGGGATGGGTTAGAACCTCTCCCTTGTGTGAGGGGGCTGGGGGGGCACTGGGGTGTCTGAGGGGAGGTGGGGGATGGGTTAGAACCTCTCCCTTGTGTGAGGGGGGCTGGGGGCGGGCACTGGGGTGTCTGAGGGGAGGTGGGGGATGGGTTAGAACCTCTCCCTTGTGTGAGGGGGGCTGGGGGCGGGCACTGGGGTGTCTGAGGGGAGGTGGGGGATGGGTTAGAACCTCTCCCTTGTGTGAGGGGGCTGGGGGGGGCACTGGGGTGTCTGAGGGGAGGTGGGGGATGGGTTAGAACCTCTCCCTTGTGTGAGGGGGCTGGGGGGGCACTGGGGTGTCTGAGGGGAGGTGGGGGATGGGTTAGAACCTCTCCCTTGTGTGAGGGGGGCTGGGGGGGCACTGGGGTGTCTGAGGGGAGGTGGGGGATGGGTTAGAACCTCTCCCTTGTGTGAGGGGGCTGGGGGGGCACTGGGGTGTCTGAGGGGAGGTGGAGGATGGGTTAGAACCTCTCCCTTGTGTGAGCGGGCTGGGGGGGGGCACTGGGGTGTCTGAGGGGAGGTGGGGGATGGGTTAGAACCTCTCCCTTGTGTGAGGGGGTTGGGGGGGCACTGGGGTGTCTGAGGGGAGGTGGAGGATGGGTTAGAACCTCTCCCTTGTGTGAGGGGGCTGGGGGGGCACTGGGGTGTCTGAGGGAGGTGGAGGATGGGTTAGAACCTCTCCCTTGTGTGAGGGGGCTGGGGGGGCACTGGGGTGTCTGAGGGGAGGTGGAGGATGGGTTAGAACCTCTCCCTTGTGTGAGGGGCTGGGGGGGGCACTGGGGTGTCTGAGGGGAGGTGGGGGATGGGTTAGAACCTCTCCCTTGTGTGAGGGGCTGGGGGGGGCACTGGGGTGTCTGAGGGGAGGTGGGGATGGGTTAGAACCTCTCCCTTGTGTGAGGGGGGCTGGGGGGGCACTGGGGTGTCTGAGGGGAGGTGGGGGATGGGTTAGAACCTCTCCCTTGTGTGAGCGGGCTGGGGGCGGGCACTGGGGTGTCTGAGGGGAGGTGGGGGATGGGTTAGAACCTCTCCCTTGTGTGAGGGGCTGGGGGCGGGCACTGGGGTGTCTGAGGGGAGGTGGGGATGGGTTAGAACCTCTCCCTTGTGTGAGGGGCTGGGGGGGCACTGGGGTGTCTGAGGGGAGGTGGAGGATGGGTTAGAACCTCTCCCTTGTGTGAGCGGGCTGGGGGGGGCACTGGGGTGTCTGAGGGGAGGTGGGGGATGGGTTAGAACCTCTCCCCTGTGTAAGGGGGCTGGGGGGGGCACAGGGAGCACTGGGGTGTGTGAGGGGAGGTGGGGGGATGGGTTAGAACCTCTCCCCTGTGTAAGGAGGGTTTGGGGGGCACAGGGAGCACTGGGGTGTCTGAGGGGAGGGGGGAGGGGTTATAACCTCTCCCCTGTGTAAGGGGGCTGGGGGGCACAGGGAGCACTGGGGTGTCTGAGGGGAGGGGGGGATGGGTTAGAACCTCTCCCCTGTGTAAGGGGGCTGGGGGGCACAGGGAGCACTAGGGTGTGTGAGGGGAGGTGGGGGATGGGTTATAACCTCTCCCCTGTGTAAGGGGGGCTGGGGGGCACAGGGAGCACTGGGGTGTCTGAGGGGAGGTGGGGGATGGGTTAGAACCTCTCCCCTGTGTAAGGGAGCTGGGGGGCACAGGGAGCACTGGGTGTGTGAGGGGAGGTGGGGATGGGTTAGAACCTCTCCCCTGTGTAAGGGAGCTGGGGGGGCACAGGGAGCACTGGGGTGTGTGAGGGGAGGTGGGGGGATGGGTTATAACCTCTCCCTGTGTGAGGAGGGTTTGGGGGGGCACAGGGAGCACTGGGGTGTCTGAGGGGAGGGGGGGAGGGGTTATAACCTCTCCCCTGTGTAAGGGGGCTGGGGGGGCACAGGGAGCACTGGGTGTCTGAGGGGAGGGGGGATGGGTTATAACCTCTCCCCTGTGTAAGGGGGGGTGGGGGGGCACAGGGAGCATTGGGTGTCTGAGAGGAGGTGGGGGATGGGTTATAACCTCTCCCCTGTGTGAGGGGGCTGGGGGGCACAGGGAACACTGGGGTGTCTGAGGGGAGGTGGGGATGGGTTAGAACCTCTCCCCTGTGTGAGGGGGGCTGGGGGGCACAGGGAGCATTGGGGTGTCTGAGGGGAGGGGGGGATGGGGTAGGACCTCTCCCCTGTGTGAGGGGGGGGCTGGGGGGCACAGGGAGCATTGAGGTGTCTGAGGGGAGGGGGGATGGGGTAGAACCTCTCCCCTGTGTACGGTGGGATGTGGGGGGGGAGGGAAGGCTGGCGTGTCTGGGGGGACGCGATGGGGGGGGGTCCTTGCTGGCCAGAGGGGCAGCTGAGGTTCTCGGTGCGGCTGGTTTGGTGCCGGGTAGCGGAGGACCCCTCCCGGGCTGTGAGTAGCCCTGTCGCTAGGCAACGCACCTCAATTTGATCCCCTCAGTGGTAACCCCAGAAACCTTCTGTAGAACCTACCCCCGCCCATCCTCACAGACAACAGCTCGCTCCCCCCCGCCACTTACCCCTCCACCCCCCCAGCTCAACTACCCCGCCATCCTCCACAGACAACAGCTCGCTCCCCCCTGCCACTTACCCTCCACCCCCCAGCTCAACTACCCCGCCCATCCTCCACAGACAACAGCTCGCTCCCCCCCGCCACTTACCCCTCCACCCCCCCAGCTCAACTACCCCGCCCATCCTCCACAGACAACAGCTCGCTCCCCCCCGCCACTTACCCCTCCACCCCCCCAGCTCAACTACCCCGCCCATCCTCCACAGACAACAGCTCGCTCCCCCCGCCACTTACCCCTCCACCCCCCCAGCTCAACTACCCCGCCCATCCTCCACAGACAACAGCTCGCTCCCCCCGCCACTTACCCTCCACCCCCCAGCTCAACTACCCCGCCCATCCTCCACAGACAACAGCTCGCTCCCCGCCCACCCCTTACCCTCCACCCCCCAGCTCAACTACCCCGCCCATCCTCCACAGACAACAGCTCGCTCCCCCCGCCACTTACCCCTCCACCCCCCAGCTCAACTACCCCGCCCATCCTCCACAGACAACAGCTCGCTCCCCCTGCCACTTACCCTCCACCCCCCCAGCTCAACTACCCCGCCCATCCTCCACAGACAACAGCTCGCTCCCCCCCCGCCACTTACCCCTCCACCCCCCCAGCTCAACTACCCGCCCATCCTCCACAGACAACAGCTCGCTCCCCCCCGCCACTTACCCCTCCACCCCCCCAGCTCAACTACCCCGCCCATCCTCCACAGACAACAGCTCGCTCCCCCCCGCCACTTACCCCTCCACCCCCCCAGCTCAACTACCCCGCCCATCCTCCACAGACAACAGCTCGCTCCCCCCCGCCACTTACCCCTCCACCCCCCAGCTCAACTACCCCGCCCATCCTCCACAGACAACAGCTCGCTCCCCCCCGCCACTTACCCCTCCACCCCCCAGCTCAACTACCCCGCCCATCCTCCACAGACAACAGCTCGCTCCCCCCCGCCACTTACCCCTCCACCCCCCAGCTCAACTACCCCGCCCATCCTCCACAGACAACAGCTCGCTCCCCCCCGCCACTTACCCCTCCACCCCCCAGCTCAACTACCCCGCCCATCCTCCACAGACAACAGCTCGCTCCCCCCCGCCACTTACCCCTCCACTCCCCAGCTCAACTACCCCGTCCACCCCGCCCCCTCCCAGCTCAACTACCCCGTCCACCCCCCAGCTCAACTACCCCGTCCACCCCGCCCCCTCCCAGCTCAACTACCCCATCCACCCCCCCAGCTCAACTACCCCGTCCACCCCGCCCCCTCCCAGCTCAGCTACCCCGTCCAACCCCCCAGCTCAACTACCCTGTCCACGCCGCCCCCTCCCAGCTCAGCTACCCCGTCCACCCCCCAGCTCAACTACCCCATCCACCCCCAGCTCAACTACCCCATCCACCCCGCCCCCTACCAGCTCATCTACCCCGTCCACCCCCAGCTCATCTACCCCGTCCACCCCCAGCTCAACTACCCCATCCACCCCGCCCCCTACCAGCTCATCTACCCCATCCACTCCCAGCTCAACTACCCCATCCACCCCATCCCTTCCCAGCTCATCTACCCCGCCCCCTCCCAGCTCAACTACCCCGTCCACCCCCCCAGCTAAACTACCCCATCCACCCCATCCCTTCCCAGCTCAACTACCCCGTCCACCCCACCCCCTCCCAGCTCATCTACCCCGTCCACCCCCCCAGCTCAACTACCCCATCCACCCCGCCCCCTCCCAGCTCAACTACCCGGTCCACCCCGCCCCCTCCCAGCTCAACTACCCCGTCCACCACCGCCCCCTTCCAGCTCAACTACCCCATCCACCCCACCCCTGCCCCGTCCCAGCTCAACTACCCCATCCACCTCTGCCCCGTCCCAGCACAACTACCCCATCCAACCCTGCCCTGTCCCAACAGAACTACCCCATCCACCCCCGCCCTGTCCCAGCACAACTACCCCATCCACCCCTGCCCCGTCCCAGCACAACTACCCCATCCACCCCCGCCCTGTCCCAGCACAACTACCCCATCCACCCCCGCCCTGTCCCAGCACAACTACCCCATCCACCCCTGCCCCGTCCCAGCACAACTACCCCATCCACCCCCGCCCTGTCCCAGCACAACTACCCCATCCACCCCCGCCCTGTCCCAGCACAACTACCCCATCCACCCCCGCCCTGTCCCAGCACAACTACCCCATCCACCCCTGCCCTGTCCCAGCACAACTACCCCATCCACCCCTGCCCCGTCCCAGCACAACTACCCCATCCACCCCCGCCCTGTCCCAGCACAACTACCCCATCCACCCCTGCCCTGTCCCAGCACAACTACCCCATCCACCCCTGCCCCGTCCCAGCACAACTACCCCATCCACCCCTGCCCCGTCCCAGCACAACTACCCCATCTGTCCTAGGGCCGGTGCTTCTGCAGTTCCCAACCGTGGGGCTTGAGGCCATTCCTGTCGCTCTTGCAAATTGGTGGGGCCAGTCCCTGGCACAGGGAGGTGGAAACACCCATGGGGCTGCCCCCTGGATCCTCCACATCTGCCCCACCTTATGGACCCCTTTGCTATTCCTCCATCCACTGCTGCCCCATATGCACCTCCCCTGCTTCTCCCCCCACTGCTCCCCCACCCGCCCCTTCCAAACCCATTGCTGCCCCATATACACATCCCCCGCCTCTCCCCCCACTGCTCCCCCACCCGCCCCTTCCCAACCCACTGCTGCCCCATATGCACCTTCCCCGCCTCTCCCCCCGCTGCTGCCCCACCCGCCCTTTCCCAACCCACTGCTGCCCCATATGCACCTCCCCCGCCTCTCCCCCCACTGCTCCCCCACCCGCCCCTTCTAAACCCACTGCTGCCCCATATGCACCTCCCCGCCTCTCCCCCCACTGCTCCCCCACTCGCCCCTTCCCAACCCACAGCTGCCCCATATGCACCTCCCCCGCCTCTCCCCCCACTGCTCCCCCACCCGCCCCTTCCAAACCCACTGCTGCCCCATATGCACCTCCCCCGCCTCTCCCCCCGCTGCTGCCCCACCCGCCCCTTCCCAACCCACAGCTGCCCCATATGCACCTCCCCCACCTCTCCCCCCACTGCTCCCCTACCCGCCCCTTCCCAACCCACTGCTGCCCCATATGCACCTCCCCCGCCTCTCCCCCCACTGCTCCCCCACCCGCCCCTTCCCAACCCACTGCTGCCCCATATGCACCTCCCCCGCCTCTCCCCCGCTGCTCCCCCACCCGCCCCTTCCCAACCCACTGCTGCCCCATATGCACCTCCCCCGCCTCTCCCCCGCTGCTCCCCCACCCGCCCCTTCCCAACCCACTGCTGCCCCATATGCACCTCCCCCGCCTCTCCCCCCACTGCTGCCCCACCCGCCTCTTCCCAACCCACTGCTGCCCCATATGCACCTCCCCCGCCTCTCCCCCCACTGCTCCCCCACCCGCCCCTTCCCAACCCACTGCTGCCCCATATGCACCTCCCCCGCCTCTCCCCCCGCTGCTCCCCCACCCGCCCCTTCCCAACCCACTGCTGCCCCATATGCACCTCCCCCGCCTCTCCCCCCACTGCTCCCCTACCCGCCCCTTCCAAACCCACTGCTGCCCCATATGCACCTCCCCCCACTGCTCCCCCACTCGCCCCTTCCCAACCCACTGCTGCCCCATATGCACCTCCCCCGCCTTTCCCCCCGCTGCTGCCCCACCCGCATCAGGTCTCCCGCGGTCTGTCTCCCCCGGACCCTCCTTCTCTCGCGCTTCCGCCCCCCCCCCCCCCCAGCTCCTACCTGCGCTCCCCGCCCGGCCCCGGCGCATGGCCCCGGCCCGGCCCGCGGTGCTGAGCGGACAGCTCCGCCTGACGTCACCGCGCGTCACGGGGCGGGGCGGGGCCAGGCCGCACGCCCGGAAGTGGGGCGGGGGTAGGAGGGGGCGGGGGTTAGGGGCTGGCTGGAGGGGCAGGAGCTGAGGGCAGGGGGAGGAGCTGGGGGCAGGGGGCAGGAGGGGTGAGGGGCAGGAGCTGAGGGTAGGGGCAGGAGGGGTGAGGGGCAGGAGCTGGGGGTAGGAGGGGCTGAGGGGCAGAAGGGGCTGAGAGGCAGGAGCTGGGGGCTGGAGGCAGAAGGGTCTGAGGGGCAGAAGCTGGGGGCAGGAGGGGCTATGGGGAAGGAGGTGGGGGTAGGGGCAGGAGGGGCTATGGGGCAGGAGGGGCTGAGGGGCAGAAGGGGCTGAGAGGCAGGAGCTGGGGGCTGGAGGCAGAAGGGTCTGAGGGGCAGAAGCTGGGGGCAGGAGGGGCTATGGGGAAGGAGATGGGGGTAGGGGCAGGAGGGGCTGGGGGCAGAAGGGGCTGAGAGGCAGGAGCTGGGGGCTGGAGGCAGAAGGGTCTGAGGGGCAGAAGCTGGGGGCAGGAGGGGGTATGGGGCAGGATCTGGGGGCAGGGGACAGGGCTGATGCTGCTATTAGGCTTCGGGGGTTTCAGCTGCAGGCTGAGAAGCCCTTAGAGACCCTAATGGCTGCCGGGGGTCTCGCAGCCCCCTTCCCAGGGCCCTGCTTCCATAGGAGCCCCCTGCCTCATGTGAGATCTGCAGGCACCGGGAGGGGCCCGTCCCCGGCTCCCCAGAGCAGGCTCTGGACATGGCCACGAGGGCGCAGCTCCTGCAGGTGGAGAGAGCCGTGGGGGGCTAGCGCTGGCCCTGGCCCCAGACCGGTCCCCGATGCTGACGGGGGCTGACAGGGAGCAGCCGTCAGTGAGGAGTCGGGCTGCAGCCAAGGGGTGTTTTTCTGCCTGAGTTGGGCACAGGTGAAACCTGGGGTACGCACACAGGTCAGCCCCTGATGGGGGCCCAGGAGCCTGGGCAGCCTGGAGCCACTGCAATAGAGACCTCCGCCAAGGAGAGAGGTCCTGGGGACTCCGCCTGCTTGGCACTGCCCTGCAGCAGGGGCCATAGAACGTGACTGAAGTGCCTGCAGCCTCTGGCAGGGCCGGAGGGCAGGGAGAGCTGGCAAAGGAGCCAGAGTCCAGGCCCTTGGGCTGGGCCAGCTGGCTTGGAGTTGTGTGTGGTTGGGCAGGTGCTGAGGCAGGCTGTGCTTGCAGCCTAGGGGTGGAGCCAGGCGGCCCTGAACAGAGTGTGATGGCGCGCTGGGGTCCCCTGACTCCTGCACCCCGGAGTGGCACGAACAGACCCCACCAGCCAGTAGAACAGAGGGAGTTTATTGCTTCTCCAGGGTACAGCCCAGCACAGATGGAATCTGGTTCCAGGGCAGGCCTAGGGTGCCTCAGCCCCCTTGAGATGGGGGAGCCTGGGCCCCTAAATCCCAGCCCCTTGCTCAGGCTGCTTCCTCCATGATACCAGCCAGAAACTCAAACTCTCCTCCAGCCCTGCCCCCAGCCAGGCGCTGGCCTCCCCCCCTCCCTTTGTCTCTCCCTGGGTGTCTGGGTGAATCCACGTTGGGAGAGTCAGTGAGAATCTCCCCTCCCAGCACAGGGGCCCCGGTCACAGAGCAGACAGCCCCCCACTATGTCACACAGGGGCCCTACCACTTCTCAAAGTGATGGCCCTGGCCCCTGCCCCTCCTATTCTTCCCAGGTTCCAGTCCCCACCTAGGCTGGCAGCTGGAGCTCAACTGGGTAAGAATGGCCAGGGGAGCCCAGGCCCTGCACATGCTCCATCTGCCCGGGGGTGGGTGGGGTGGGGTGGGGTACACAGGCCGGGAGGAGGGGCCTGGGCTCCCTGCCAGGCTCTGGCTTCCAGGGTGACTGAGCAAAGGGACGGGGAGGGGTTCCCAGTGGCTGTGCTTCTGCAGGGCACCAGTCACTTGGATTTCTGTTGCTAACAGGGTCAGGCACTGAGGGTTCCCTGCCATCCTGTGGCTTCTGCCAGGGACAGGGTGGGGGACCTGGGCAGCTTCCCCTGTTCTACATCTTTTGCCAGGGCCATGGACGGTGCTTGCCCCACCCGCCTGTGGGTGGCAAAAGCCAGGGGTGCCATAGAGTCCAGGACATGTGGGACTGGCCCCATGGGCCCAGTGGCTAATCCGTCCTCTGCCAGAGCTTTCAAACCATCTGGTGCAGGTTAAGCCAGTAGCCCGTGCCCAGTGGGCATGGACAGCCCATCGCTGTGCAGGGGGCGCTCGCTATAAGCCCTGGCCGCGATGGATGCTTTTCCTCCTTAGTCTTGCCCGTGTTCGCAGACTGTCCACGTCTCCCCTGGGCCAATCCCGTTTCATTGGTTAACGGTTTAAAGGGGGCACAGGCGGGGCGGTGGGGGAAGTGGAACCCAGCCCAGCCCATCCCACTCCCTTGGCTTCCAGCCACGTTGCTGGGGGAGGAGGAGGGAGCGGGATCTCCCCTGCACTCACCAGTGGTCGGAAGCACTTGCCGCTACGGCCATCAGAGAGTGGGGGCCCGATCCCAGCTGCTGGTGCCACTCCCCCCACTAGTGCCCCAGGCTGCATCGCTAAGGGAGGGCACCTGAGGGAAGGGGTGGAATGAGGGTGAGGCAGAGCAGGAACCGTGGCTTGGGGGAGGGGCAGAGCTTGGGGTGAAGTGGGGGTGGGGCCCTGCCCCAGGCTACAGGTGGTGCAAGGAGGAATCATGTGGGAACAGACACATGACCAGTGTTCCCCTTGTGTCCCTCCCCAGGAGTCGCCACTGGGTCCTAGCTGGTCGGAGCATGGTCTGAGCCAGGCTGGCTGCTCTTGTGGCGTCCACTGGCTTCCACTGACCTGCCGTGGCACGTGGCAATGCTCCCGCTCGGCTCTGCCTCGCCTAAGAGTCCACTGGAGCGGTGCGCTAAATACCCTCTGCAGCACAAAGCCATGGCTGGTGCAATGGGCTAGACACCACGTGTGATGTGGGGGGGGGGTCTGCTCTGTACCCCGGCGTCCTCCTGCACTGGGCTGTGCGATTCCCACGGACTCCCCCACACGTGCATTGGCCCAGACACCTAGGCCCAGCCTGGGCAGGTAACACGGCTCTTCCCAGAGGGAGAGACAAAGGGAGGGAGGTGGAGGCGAACACCTGGCTGGGAGGTGGGCAGTCTTGGCTGGGAAAACATGAAGAGAACAGACTAAGCCGAGTGCGGGGGGGGTCAGGGGCCTGGGCACCCCCTCCCCAGGAGTCCAAGGCTGCGTGCTCCTTATTCCGATGTCCACATCAAACCCAGGCTGCGCTGTATCTCTGAGAAGCAATAAACCCTCCGTATTCCACCGGCTGGTGGGGTCACATCTGGCTGCAGACGGGGTGCAGGGTCGGGGGTCCCCGACACGCCGTCACACCACGTGACCAGGGCTGATCCACAGAGCTCCCGTCCCTGTGACCATGGCCGCACTGTTCACAATAGCACGTTGCCCGGGGGTTGGGAAATTGCCAATTCAGTGCTACATCAGTTCCATGTTGGGAACTTGTCCCCTCACTCCCAGGGCCCCTGGACGAGTTACTGCGATGGCCCAAAGCACAGGGAGTGGCCCAGAGGCCACTGCAAGGGCTGAGCCATGTGGCACACCAGGGTACCGCTCCATGGTGCTTTCCATTGATGCCAGCGCACGTGGCAAGCACACAGCCCAGGCTGCATGTGCCTGAGCCACACGCATGTTTCAGCAGCTCTGCCCTGCTATAGTCGTTTAAACGATGAACGGATAAGCCTGGACTTAAGGGTTAACCCAAAGGACTAGTATCAGAGGCGGCTGGGTGGGGAGGAGGGGAGGTGGGCCGAGCAGGCAGGATTCTGGAGCAGCCTCTATCCTTGTTCCCTGGCACGCGCCGCATGTAGCTGTGCATTGTGGGCAGGCAAACGGATACACATGTGGCTAATCAATGTCCACCCAAATGCCCAGATCCATCAGAGCTGCTGCTGCAGCCTGCAGCTGGCTGAGTGCCAGGAGGTCCCCGGTTCCCCTCGCAAGCCACGGTCACAGCCAGGCTCCAGGGGAAGACAGGGTCAAGTCCAATCCATCTCTGTGTCACTTCTTTGGGACATCGTGGCTTTGCTTGGCAGTCCAGTGACAGCGCAGGACTTGAGCGTGTTCTCAGACACACAGACAGCTCAGAACTGCCCCAGTTTGATAGACCAGCCAGACCTCCATGCTGGGAGCCCACAGGGGTCTCAGAATCAAGCCAGGGTCACATTTCTGCCAGTCTCCCTTCTGTTTGATGCCCATGTGACGTGACACAGCAGGAGAGTTAACTTCGGGCTGGCCCCAGCTCAGCACCAAGAGGGAAGTAGTTCTGGTCACCGGGAAGAGCCCCCTTCAGCAGAGATTAGTGCAGGAGACTGGTGGTTTAAATGCCGTTGGGTTTGCTTTCAGCTGGCTTTGAGCAGGGCTGCGTCCTCAAGTGCTAAGGTGGGGAGCAACCCACATCTGCTGCCACTCCGAGCCAGCTCCAGACCAGAAGGGAGAAAATCAGCCGTATTCAGACGGCAGGGGAAGGAAGCCAAACATCCCTGACCTGAGGAAACTTGTGATCAAACCAGCTCAGCCACTTTATCTCCGTTCCAGGTAAACCAAAACAATTTGCTGGCAGAGCTGGGATGTGACTTCTCCATCTGCTGAGCTGGCAGCTCCCAGACAGACAAGCCAGCCTCCCCGACACTGGGACTTCTCTGCTCAGCTGTTATTCCCCAGGGGATCACGCTGGGATTTGGGTAAGCTCCTTTCTGAACTGTCTGCCCATCTGTTCCCCTGCAGGTGCCAATGCTGCATCCACAGGGCACAAACTCCAGCCTCTCCTACCCTACCCAGCATCACCTTGCTGATCAGCCAGTGGGAACAGGCTCAGCTCTGCCTTGGAGAAGCTAATGTGCCATCCTGGCTTGGGGCTGATGAGTGGAGCTGGCGGGATAGTGGTGATGCTGCGGGTGGGACTGGCTCCATGAGCTTTGGTGCCCTTGGCGCAGGCAGTGCTGTGGCCAGGCTACAGCTTTGGAGCTACCACCTAGATCCAGCTGTGGCAGCCTGTTTCCCAGCCCTGAGGAAGGATCTGTCCTGCCCCGGCCTTCCTGCTTGCTGCCGTCTGCCAGGCTCGGGAGCCGCCAGCGTGAGCAGTTTGCTCTCGGACTGAATCACTCAGGGCTGGGTTTTGCCCCACACCAGCTCAACCCTTGGGCAAAGCTTGTTTGATGCCTTTCTGTTCACACAGTACTCAGGCCTGGGGTTGCCTTGCACCAGGGAGCCCCGGGGCAGCGGCCTCCCCCGTGGTCCCAGCCAAGGGCAGGCTAGTAGATCAGGTCACATACAGCTTGCTCAGAGTGATCACACAGCACAGACAAGAAGGGAGGAGGGCTAGCTCAGCGGTTTGAGCATTGGCCTGCTGAAACCAGGGTTATGAGTTCAATCCCCGTGGAGGCCATTTGGGGCAAAAGTTTGTCAGAGATGGCACTTGGTCCTGCTGTGAGGACAGGGGACTGGACTCAAGGTCCCTTCCAGTTCTAGGAGATAGGCATCTCCATTAATTTAATTTATTAAGGGCTCCTCACACCCAACAGCTCCCATCGTCTTCCAGGTCTCTCCTCTCCCCCTCGCCAGCTCCCATTTCTGTTCCCCACCAGGCCTTCCTGCTGGCAGGGCCTCGCGGTACAGTCAGGGTTAGACAATTGCAAGGGTCAAACCCCTTGTGGCTCCCTCTGCGGCCGGCCGTCTCGCGGAGCAGGGAAGCAGGTTCCTTCCCGCATGGGAAGCCCTGTGGGCGCGGGCCAGGCTAGGGGGCTGCAGGCTGCGGTGGCCTTAGGGGTCGTGCAAGGAGCGCTGCGCTCTGCACCCTCCGAGCAGCGGGGCCGTGGCCGGGCCCTTTGTCCCTGCCTGAGCCCCTTGCGCCTCCCTCCCGCCACAGGCCAGGCCCGGGCCCGCAAGAGGGGGAGGGGCGGGGGGCTAGCGGGGGATGGGGAGGCTGTAGAGTTGAACAAGGAGGGGGGGGGGCTCAGTGTAGCTGGGGCAGGTGCAGACGTCACTGACCTTGGGGGTCAACAAAGCCCCCACAGCCCGCGTGCGACCCGGGTACCCCGCCCCCTCAGCCCCTCCCCATCGCTGCCCCCCACAGCCCGCGTGCGACCCGGGTACCCCGCCCCCTCAGCCCCTCCCCCTCGCTGCCCCCCACAGCCCGCGTGCGACCCGGGTACCCCGCCCCCTCAGCCCCTCCCCCTCGCTGCCCCCCACAGCCCGCGCGCGACCCGGGTACCCCGCCCCCTCAGCCCCTCCCCCTCGCTGCCCCCCACAGCCCGCGTGCGACCCGGGTACCCCGCCCCCTCAGCCCCTCCCCCTCGCTGCCCCCCACAGCCCGCGTGCGACCCGGGTACCCCGCCCCCTCAGCCCCTCCCCCTCGCTGCCCCCCACAGCCCGCGTGCGACCCGGGTACCCCGCCCCCTCAGCCCCTCCCCCTCGCTGCTCCCCACAGCCCGCGTGCGACCCGGGTACCCCGCCCCCTCAGCCCCTCCCCCTCGCTGCCCCCCACAGCCCGCGTGCGACCCGGGTACCCCGCCCCCTCAGCCCCTCCCCCTCGCTGCCCCCCACAGCCCGCGTGCGACCCGGGTACCCCGCCCCCTCAGCCCCTCCCCCTCGCTGCTCCCCACAGCCCGCGCGCGACCCGGGTACCCCGCCCCCTCAGCCCCTCCCCCTCGCTATCCCCCACAGCCCGCGCGCGACCCGGGTACCCCGCCCCCCTCAGCCCCTCCCCCTCGCTGCCCCCCACAGCCCGCGCGCGACCCGGGTACCCCGCCCCCCTCAGCCCCGCCCCCTCGCTGCCCCCCACAGCCCGCGCGCGACCCGGGTACCCCGCCCCCTCAGCCCCTCCCCCTCGCTGCCCCCCACAGCCCGCGCGCGACCCGGGTACCCCGCCCCCTCAGCCCCTCCCCCTCGCTGCCCCCCACAGCCCGCGCGCGACCCGGGTACCCCGCCCCCTCAGCCCCTCCCCCTCGTTACCTCCCACAGCCCGCGCGCGACCCGGGTACCCCGCCCCCTCAGCCCCTCCCCCTCGTTACCCCCCACAGCCCGCGCGCGACCCGGGTACCCCGCCCCCTCAGCCCCTCCCCCTCGCTGCCCCCCACAGCCCCGCCCCCGCGCTGGCCCGGATAGCGCGTGCCCGCCGCCCCCCACGTGGCCCAGGCGGCCCCGCCCCCGGCGCCGGGCGGGATTGGCGGGCGGGCGGTGACGCGGCGTGACGCGCGCGCGGACACGTCGCCGCCGCCATGCGCCTGTCGCTGCTGCTGCCGCTGCTGCGGCCCGCGGCGCCCGTGGCCGTGGGGGTGTCGCTGGGGCTGACGCTGAGTCTGCTGAGCGCGGGCTGGGGCCAGGCGCCCTGCGCGCCGCGCGCCGCGCCTCGCCCCGCCCCCCGCCAGCCGCCGCGCGCCGGCCCCGCCCCCCGCCAACCGCCGCCAACCGCCGCCGCCTGGGAGCCGCGCGTGCTGCCCGCCCGGCCCGCCCCGCCCGCGCGCGCCGCCAGCAAGGCCGTCAGGTGCGGGGGGGCTGGGGGAGATGGAGGGGCTGGGGGAGAGGGGGAGGCTGTGGGGGCTGGGGGAGATGGGGGGGGCTGGGGGAGAGGGGGAGGCGGGGGGGGCTGGGGGAGAGGGGGAGGCTGGAGGAGGCTGGGGGGGGCTGGAGGGGGCTGGGGGAGGCTGGGGGAGATGGGGAGGCTGGAGGAGGCTGGGGGGGCTGGAGGAGGCTGGAGGAGGCTGGGGGAGATGGGGAGGCTGGAGGAGGCTGGGGGAGATGGGGGGGCTGGAGGAGGCTGGAGGAGGCTGGGGGAGAGGGGGGGGCTGTGTTTATGAAGTCACAAGTAGGGCCTAGGGGCCAGCCCTGCTCACCATTCCTGTCATGGACACAGCCCCACCCGTCTGATGTCCCCACAGCTCCTGTGCGCCCTCCCCCTCTGCAGTGCCACCGGGGCTGGCGCACCAGCCTCCCCATGTATGAGCCAGGCCTGGGCTGCTGACTCTGCAATGGCCCTTGCTGCATGCCGGGGTGCTCTGTGACCAGGCTCGCCATGCTGGGCCAGCCAGCACATAGGGGCAGGAGGTATTGGACACAGCACAGGATGCTGCCATGAATTCATACAGGTGCCTCATGAGTAGGGAATGTAACCCATAAGCGTGGGCAGAGATGGGGGTAGCTGGTCATCACTTGCCCCTCTCTTCCACACCCCTGGATCTCTACAAGTTTCCTCACAGGAGTCTCCTGCCTGAATCCAGCCCTGCTCAGTCGCCCTGCAGCAGCTCATCCCTGATTTGGGGGAAAGCCCAGAAATCCAGAGCCATGCCATGAGGTCTGTGGGGCCCAGGGGCAGGTCTGTGCCTGTCTCTCTGGGGGTGGGTTACCTAGGATGTGGGAAAAGGCTCCCTCAAGTACGCTTTCTGTCCTCCCAGGACGCGGTACATCAGTACGGAGCTGGGCATCCGACAGCGGCTCTTCGTGGGCGTGCTCACCTCCAAGAGTACGCTGAACACGCTGGCTGTGGCTGTGAACCGCACGCTGGGGCACCGGCTGGAACGGCTGGTATACTTCACGGGCACGCGGGGCCGCAAGGTGCCGCATGGCATGACAGTGGTGACACACGGCGACGAGCGGCCCATCTGGAACATGTACCAGACCATCAAGTACGTGCTGGACCACTATGTGAGCGACTTCGACTGGTTCTACCTGGTGCAGGATGACACCTACACCGAGGCCCACCGTGTCAGTCGCCTGGTCTCCCACCTCAGCATTGACACTCTTCTCTATCTGGGCCGGCCTGAAGAGTTCATTGGGGGCGACACTGAGGGGCGGTACTGCTACGGCGGCTTCGGCTACTTGCTCTCCCGCAGCCTGCTGCTGCGCCTGCAGCCCCACCTGGAGAACTGCCGCAATGACATCCTGAGCGCCCGGCCCGACGAGTGGCTGGGGCGCTGCATCATCGACTACACAGCCATCAACTGCGTGGAGGAGCACGAGGTGAGGGCACCTTCATGCTGGTCCCTGTCGCCACATGGAGCTGCCAAGGTTGACAGAGAGGGGCACCTCCCTGCCGGTCCTAGTATGAGCTGCTTCAGGTGGGACAGCTCTGCTGAGGCTGGCAGGAAAGTTCGGCTCCTAGGTGGGCAGTCATTGGGCTCAGCGCACTGTCCCTCCCATGAGCACTAGCTCTGTGTTCCCATTGGCCAGAACAGAGGCAGTGCTTGCAGGTGTGCTGCGGAGCCTCATTTCCCCCTCCCTCACAAAAGCCCAACCTGCTGCCAGCCACATCTGGGGTGGGGTGCAGCCCGATGCCCCAGGACAGGCAGGCTCCAGGAAGTCTGCCTTAGTGCTGCTGACCAGGAGCTGCCCTGATAAGCCCAAGATCCAACCTCCAGGTCCCATCCTGAGGCCCTCCATATCTGGAGCCACCTCTGGCATCCCAAGCCCCTCATCCCTGGTCCCACCCCAAAGCTCATACCCCCAGTCCAGAGCCTGTCCTCCTGCCTCTCAGCTCAGAGCTCATTCTTCCTCCTGCACCTCAAACCTGGAGCTCCATTTTGATCCCAAACCCTTCATCCATGGGTCTACCCCAGAGCCCTCACCCCCTCCTACCTCCCCCAACCCTGTGCCTCAATCCGCAGCCCCCTCCTGTATTCAAATTCCTTGGCCCTACCCTGCAGCCTGGAGTCCCTCCAACACCCCAAACTTCCCATGCCCAGACCCACTCCAGAGCCTTCACTTCCTCCTGCATCCAACTACTTGTCCCAGCCTGGAGCCCCCATTTAGAGCCAGAGCCCCATTTTGAGACGTCATCCAATTTCTGGGTCCCACTATTGCCACGCAGTGTCCATGTATGGAATGACTTTTATGTGATTCATCACTTCCATATTGGTGCACATAGTGATAGTCATTCCATACATGAACATAATAAATTGAAGAGAATGCTGGCCCTCACCCTCCACGCTTACCCCCTCTGCCCAGTCAAACCCCTTCCTGCTACCGTCAGTCCTCACCTCCCAGACTGGCAACCTCTGCCCCATCAGTCTGCTTCCGTCTGCTCCCCACCCCACTTCCCTAGCGATTGGAGTGTGAATTGTGGCAGCCATTACCCCTGTCTTTCTGGTTCAGGGCCTGCGGTACCAGTACTTTGAGCTGGGGAAGAATACAGCCCCAGAGCGAGAGAGTGACCCCCGTTTCCAAAGCGCATTCACTGCCCATCCTGTGCTGGACCCTGTCCAGATGTACAGGCTGCACAAGCACTTTGCCCAGGTGGAGTTGGAGAAGACCTACCAGGAGATCCAGCAGCTCCAGGTGAGCCCAGGCACTGGGGGTGAAGGGCGGTGGTGGGCCCAGGGCTCTGAGTCAGATGGGCAGGGAGCAGCATGGCCACAGCTGGCGCTGCCTTGTCCCAGGTAGGTGTCTCCTTCAATTTCAGTCTGCTTTACCTGTCTGCCAGAGCATAGAATTCAGCCTCGTGCTGGTGACTGACTCTGGCAGGGATGGTTCTGCTGCAGGGGTGGGTCTGCTGGGGTGGCAGAACTTGCTCTCTCCCACAGTTACTCTGGTAGATTTAGGCTGGCCTGATGATAGAGCCCAGTTTTGCACAGTTGCCCAGCTCAAGTGTACCTGCTACTGGCTGCCTTCCTCCTGCAGGGTTTCATCGTTGTATTCCTTTTAAAGGCAGAAAGGACCATGTCACCACTGTGGTGGAGGGTATGCTCTGCCCTCTTGCATAACACAGGCCGGGAATTTCCTGGGAACAGTCCCTGGCTGAACTATAGCAGGTGGTCTAGGACAGCGGTTCCCAACTACCAGCCTTTTGGCTTGCTGTTGGGCCGCAGTGGCTGTTGGAGCTGAAGCCGGCTGTTCCTGGTAGCTCAGCTATGGCAGCCGTGGTGGCTCAGGCAGCAGCAGGAGGTGCTTCCCTCCACCCTCTGTGCTTGGGGAGGGAGGGGGTACAAAGAAGGAGGGAGGCGTGTGCGCCACCAATGGTCGCTCCCTCTGCCCATGTGGCTGCTTTTGCCAGCAGCAGCAGGAGGAGGCGGAGCAGGAGGCCCCTCCCCAGGGTGCCGCGGTGTCGCCCCTCACCCTGCTCCAGCCACACAGCCATTTTGCCAGTGGCAGTGCTAGGGCTCAGGTAGTGGCAGGAGGTGGAAGATCAGGAGGCACCTTCCTCCCTCCTTCCCCCCCCAACCCTGGGTAATGCCAGCCAGGGTTTTGTCCTCTTCCCCCCCGCGCCCCATGGGGGTGCAAGGTGCACTTAGGGAGGGAGGGGGCACGAAGGAGGGCTGCTCCCCCTGCTTGTGGCAGTAACAGCCATGCTCCTTAGAGTGGGCAGCTGTGTTTTAGGTAGTGCGGGGGTGGGATGGGGGCAAGGGGTGATGGGTGAGGATGTGGTGGGGGGTCACGTGGTAAGAGGGTATTGTCATGGGAGTAGGGATGGGGTTAAAGGGTGTTAGACACTGGGGAGCAAGGGGCTAGGCAGACGGGTAAACATTTTATTTGCATAGTCATTATTTGCATAATGATATGCAAAGACACTGTTAACAGTCTGTCAGATGTTTGTGAATGGGTTTGCCAGTCTATGGCATAAAAAAGGTTGGGAACCACTGTTCTAAGAAATGTCTTGTCTCGATTTTTAAAAACTTCCAGTGGTAGGGTATTTTCCATGACCCTTTTTGTAAACTCTTCCAGTGGCTAATTACTGTCACTTAAACCTGTGCACCTAATTTCTAGGGTGAATTTGTCTAGCTTCAGCTTCCAGCCATTGGATCAAGTTAGATCTTCCTCTGAGAGATTGGAGAGCTTTCTGCCATCAAATTTCTAGAGTCCTGTGTGGATACAAAATTTACATCCGCATCTGCAAAAGTGAGCCGCGGATAGCCGCATCGATCTCTGCAGATACGGATACCCATGGATATCTGAGGGTTTGCAGGGCTCTATGCATTTCTGTTCCCTGCGTAGCTACTTGTAGATTTGATCAAGTCACTCTTTATTTTTCTCTTTGGTAAGTTAAATGGATGCAGCTCCTTTAGTCAGTCACTGAAAGACGTGTCTTTCAGTCTTTGAATCGTTCTTGTGGCTCTTCTCTGAACCTTCTCCTAGTTTATCAACACCCTTGAATTGTGAACATCAGACTTGGGCAGAGGATTCCAGCAGCTGCCCCACTGCCAAATACGGAGGTAATATATAGCCTGTCTGCTGCTTCATAGTCTAAGGATGGCAGTAGCCCTTTTGTCTAGTGCATCTCACAGAGAGAGTGTCATCTGCCATGACCTTGTACTTCCCAGGAGAGACTCCCACCTCCTGTCAGTATGGTGTGTTCTTTGTTCTCAGATGTATGGCTTTGCATCTGGCCATATACAACTCATTGTTTGTTTGCACCCATCTTACCAAGCAATCCAGGTCAAGGTCATTCTGTATTGATGACTTGTCTCTCTCTTATATTTTCTCCCCAGTCTCTGTCATCTGCAAACTTTGCCAGTGATTTGGTTTTTTCCAAGCCATTGATAAAGGTGCTAAATAGCATAGAGGCATAAATTGTTCCTCGCAAGACCCCATTAGAAACAGGTCAACTCCATGCATTTTGAACCCTATTAGCCAGTCTAATTCATTTAATGTGTGGCTATGGAGGTTGGGATTTTTGTACCTTTCTAGATTTAGTTCAGTGTCAAGTCAGATGCTTTACATAACTGTATAGATGTAATATATTTATTTACCTTTATCAACCAAACGTGCAATTCCTCAAAAAGTTCAAGTTAGTCTGATGAGATCTATTTTCCATTTACTCATATTGATTGGCATTAATTATATTGCCTTTCTTTAATTCTTTACTAACAGAGCCCTTTTACTGTCAGCTGTTCTGTTATTTTTCCCAATTTTGGTGTCAGACTGACAGGTCTGTAATTATGCAGGTTATCCTGTTTCCCCTTTTCGAGTATTGACACATTAGCTTTCCACTAGTGCTCTGGAAATTCTCCAGGGGTCTAAGACTCATTGGAAAATTAGCATTGATGGTCTGGAGTCCTTGTGCCAGCTTGTCTAAAACTCTTGAAGGCAAGCTATGCAGACCTGCTGATTTTAAAAATGCCTGACTAGAATAGCTGCTGTTTAATGGCCTCCAGAATTACTGTTGGAATGGAAAGTGTTTGATCATCATGTGACATGATGTCACCATCTGGCTTTTTCCCAACTCCAGAACAGAAACACTTCTGTCTTTCCTGCGTTATTGTTGACCATTCCATCATTTGTATCTAGAAGTGCTCCAATAGCATGGGCAGGGTTCATTTGGCTCTTAATATACTTTAAAACTCCTCCTTTATATTATCTGTACCTCTGCTGGGTGGGTGCCACCTAGGGATGTAAGTGACTATCTGATAAGCATAAGCTTATAAGTAGTGACTCTAGTAGCTTCCTGCCCCTTGCTGCTTCTATCAGCAGTAGCAAGGTGAGGAGTAGGAGCCAGGGCTGGGGTAGCAGGCTTAAGAGCTGGTCTTCCACCCCTCACCTCTGCCGCCCCCCCCCCCCCCCCCCGCCTGCATGGGGGACAGTGGAGGCAGAGGCATAATGGGGTACTGGGCGCCATGCGTCTGTTTTTCAAATATATTAAGAGCTGACATTTAAAAGGCTGAAGCACAGTGGAGGTGGGGGGACCAGGCGTGAGCTAGGAATCAGCTGATTAAATAAAAACCCTCATCGCTCCACAGAATCATTGCATCCTGAATGAAATGGATTAAAAAGTGATGAACAGATCTCCAGACGTAATTATAAGTGGGAAATTGTCACTCACAAGGTGAGGGGAGGAGGTATCTGTCTATTGCACGGGTGGGACACCTAAGTCCTGGGGACAGGATGCGGTCCCTGGGTTGCCTGGTTCTGGCCCCCGAGGCGCAGGGTTCCCCCCCCTCATTGGGGAGCTCATGCTGGTGCCCCAGCTTCCCCCCATTCATCTGTGGGGCTGATGCACACAAAATCTACTAACCCAAGCCCCCCTGTGCCCTGGTGTGCAAGGGGAATGTGAAGAGTGTTTTTCTTCTTCTCAGTCGGGGGGGCCACATTGGCGAGAGTTTTAGGGGTTTTTTTTGTTTCTCGCTTTTGTGTGGCCCCTGACTGATTTTTTTGTGGGTCAGTGGCCCCTGAACCTAAAAAGGTTTCCCTCCCCTGGTCTATTGAGATCCTGGAGGGATCTCTCTTGACCTAGTGCTGTTCAGTGTTTTATCAGTGATGTAGCATGCAAATAAAATCATTGCTGGCAAAATCTGCAGATGACACAAATGGGTTGTGTCAGTGCTTTTTTTGTAAGAAAAAAGGTGCCGGTACCATGGGGTGAAGTTGTTGAGCAACAAACACGCCACACTGGGAGCTGAAAAAAATCCCTGTGTTGGGGGCTGAAATGTGGTCGCAGCCCCTTTCAGAGCCAAAATGCCGCGCTGGGAGCAGGGGGAAAAAAACCCGCTGCGCGTCCCGAGCAGGCTTCTGTCAGGAAAACAGGTGCCAGTACGCATGGGGAAAATGCCATTCCTTTTCTGTGTGCTGGGAAAATGTGACAGTACGCCATTCTGGGCTGTACCGTCACAAAAAAAGCACTGGCTTGTGTTGTAAATAATGATGGGGGACTGGACTGTGGTGCAGACTGTCCTGGATCACTTGGTAAGGTCAATTCACACAAACAACATGTTTTAACATAGCCTAATGCAAGGTCATACACCTAGGAGAGAGAATATAAGTCACGCTTATGAGATGGGAGGCTGTATCCTGGAAGTCAGCCACGTTGAAAAGGATTTGGGGGTCACAGTAGATAACCGATTGTATGTGAGCTTCCAGTGCAATTCTGTAGCTAATGGGGAAGCCAGATCTTCACCAGTATAAGCAGGGGGATACCAAGGGGAAGCAGGGAGGTGGTATTCCCTCTGTGCACGGTGCTAGACAGGCCAGTACTGAATGCGGTGCCCAGTTTTTTTGTCAGCACTGCAAACAGTGTTGGAAAACCAGGCTCAGAAGAGAGCTACAGAAAGGGCTAGATATTTCAAAAGCTGCCTGGCAGTGAGGCATGAAGGCAGTTCAGTGTGTTCAGTTTGTCCAAGAGACGGTGCCGAAGTGACTTGGGCGCATGCACGTTGCACATACTGGTGCAGGTAGATGTCTCCTAGCAGAGTGCTCTAAGCCAGCAGGTGAGGCAGAGAGACTGTGTGGCTGGAGCGGAACTGAGACAAGTTCAAAGTAGAAATGGAGCACAAATGTTTAAGGGGGCAGGGAATTAACCACTGCAGCAGGTCACCCAGGGACCAGTTCTGAAAGCTCTGCTCCAGCTCAGCCAGGAGTGGGACCTGGAGGCAGGAGTTGCTAGGGAGGGTCTGTGGCCTGGACTAGGCAGGATTCATAGAATCATAGAGCTGGAAGAGACCTTAGGAGGTCATCAAGTCCAGCCCCCTGCCCTAGGCAGGACCAGTCCCAACTAAATCAACCCGGCCAGGGCTTTGTCAAGCTGAGACTTAAACACCTCTAGGGATGGAGACTCCACCCCCGTCCCTAGGGAATCCCTCCCAGTGCTTCCCTTCCCTCCTCGTGAAATAGTTTTTCCTAATATCCAACCTAGACCTCGCCCACTGTATCTTGAGCCCATTGCTCTTTGTTTTGCCATCCGTCACTACTGTGCAGCCTGGGAGAGTGGCCTGGTCTCTTCTGGCTTCAGTCTGTGAATCTGTTGATGATGTATGATAGTAGCACCCACAGGCCCTGCTCGGGATCAGGCTCTGTCCTGCTGGGTTGACATGGCCAGAACCAGTCCCTGCCTGAAGGGCTTAGCCTGAAGACTAAGCAGAGAGGTGGAGGCAGGCGTGGTGCCTGGGATAGCTGGGAGCTGGAGGGGTGATCTGCCAACCAGCTGTTTTTCACATGTAGAGTTTGTGGGGAGAGCTGGCTGAGTAGTCCTACTCATTTTGTGGGTTGGTGCTGCCCTCAGCCGAGGGAATGCTGTCATTGCATAGCCACCAGGCTGTACTTAGAGCAGTGTTTCTCAACCTTTATCAACCTTTTTTTATAAAGTACCCCTTTTTTTTTTAAAGTGCCCCCAGTACCTACAGTTTTCAGACATGCACGGTTTTTTCTACCATTGCAACACATTTGTTTAAACAACTTAATTGTAGCCAGGTGGGTGGTGAAATTTTGGGTGTAAAAAGTACAAAAATAATAAAGCGCTGTAAAACTTAAAACAAAAACTCAGTTTTCTCCCGTTTCAGTTGTGTTGACTCCCCGTCCCCTCCCCTGACTTCTCTCAAGTACCCTAAGAGTACTCGTACCACTGGTTGAGAAACACTGACCTAGAGCAGTGGTTTTCAAACTTGTTTTTTCTCATGACCCACTTGAAGAAAATTGTTGATGTCCACGTCCCAACATAATGTGACTGGAGTGTGGGCTCCGGGATGGGGCTGAGGGTGAGCTTTGTGCAGTCTGTGGTGCCAGGATGGGCAGGAAGCCTGCCCTAGCACCCCCACTGGTCGGTCACCTGATCACCCTGCAGCAATGGGACCTAGTGCCTAACATTCCAGGGCCTAGTACTGAGTCACAACCCCCAGTTTAAAAACCACTTCCTAGAGCAGAGGCTCTCAACAGTCTCCCCCTCTGGTGGCTTGTCTGGCATACCCCAAGTTTCACCTCACTTAAAAATACTTGCTTACAAAATCAGACATTATAAAAATACACAAGTGTTGCAGCACGCTATTCCTGGAAAATGGCCGACTTTCTCATTTTTAACACATAATACCCTAGAATAATTGATTGGAATGTACTGTGCTTACAGCTCAGTGTACAATATGTAAAGTAGTAAAAACACGTCCTTGTATGAAATTTCATTTTTTATTGAAAAAACTTTAAACAACAAATAGTCTGGTAGCACCATGGATTAAGAAAACGTGGATGGGATCATGCACTTTCGTGGGCGCAACCCACTCCCTTTCATCTGAGACAGTGGGCTGTGCCCACAAAAGCTCATGATCCCATCTGCATGTTTTGTTCATCTCGAGGGTGCTGCTAGACTATTCGTTTACGTTTTTTGCGTTACACACTAACTTGACTGCCCCACTGAAGCTTTTGAATTTTCTATTGACTTTGCTTGTGCTTTTAATGGAGCCTATTGCAGAACTCTGCAAACATCTAGATGAGATAATGTACGCCAGGGTACATGTTCTCCTGGCTGAGATCCACCCCTGCCCTAGAGCAAGAGAATGGGGAGGTCATAGTTTTTATTGAACCCACTTCTGGTGATAGACACTTAGAAGCCACACAGAGGTCCCCTAGAAACTCTGGAATTAGACATGAAATGAGGTGATTGGGAGTGGGAGGAATCCTGGAAAATGAGGGTTGGAGGAGATGTCAGGAGGGCATCTATCTCCTGCTTTATGCAGGTTCTAGGCAAAGCCATGGAGGGTCAGTGTGGGGAGCTGCAGGATGTCTTGTGTCTGCTGAAATCCTCTTCTTCCTGCAGCTGGAGATCCAGAACACCAGCAGCCTGTCTGCAGACGGAGACCACGGAGCCACGTGGCCCATTGGCATCACGCCCCCATTCCAGCCCAAGACACGCTTTGAGGTGCTGCGCTGGGACTACTTCACAGAGGAACAATTGTACTCCTGTGTGGATGGCTCCCCGAAGTGTGAACTGCACGGTGTGGACATGGCAGATGTGGCTGACGTGGTGGCCACGGCCATGGAGGAGCTGAACCGCAAGTACCAGCCAGTGCTGCACATCCGCAAGCAGCAGCTGGTGAACGGGTACCGGCGCTTTGACCCCACACGGGGCATGGAGTACACGCTGGACCTTCAGGTGGAGGTGGTGACGCAGAAGGGGCACAGCCGCTCGGTCATCAAGCGCGTGCACCTGGTACGGCCCCTCAGTGAGGTGGAGATCATTCCCATGCCCTATGTGACTGAGGCCAGCCGCATCAATGTCATCCTGCCACTGACAGCACATGACCGGGACCATGCTAGCCACTTCCTAGAAGTGTACGCAGCGGCCGCCTTTGAGAGCAGAGAGAACGCTGTACTCACCTTCCTCTTTATCTACGACCCCTTCGAGGCCCAGCAGGTGGTGCAGAATGACATCTTTGCCCCGGTCAAGGCCAGGATTGCTGAGTACGAGCGCAAGTATGCTGAGGTGAAGATCCCCTGGATCAGCGTCAAGACAGATGCGCCCTCCCAGATTAAGGTCATGGACATCATCTCCAAGAAGCACCCTGTGGACACACTTTTCTTTGTGGCTGGTGTGGACACTGAGGTCACCACTGACTTCCTGAACCGCT
The DNA here is from genome assembly GCF_049634645.1 of Pelodiscus sinensis. Taxonomy (NCBI): domain Eukaryota; kingdom Metazoa; phylum Chordata; order Testudines; family Trionychidae; genus Pelodiscus; species Pelodiscus sinensis. The sequence goes on from NW_027465812.1 coordinate 85,355, forward strand.
GCCGCATGAACACCATCAACAGCTGGCAAGTCTTCTTCCCCATCCATTTTCAGGGCTACAACCCAGCCATTGCCTACCACAACCAGGCACTGCCCGCTGCCCTGGACCTGCTGCGGGATGCCGGGCGCTTTGACCGAGACGTCTTCCACGAGGCCTGCTTCTACAATGCTGACTACATGGCAGCACGCACCCGCATGGCGGTCGACGCGCAGGAGAACGAGGACATCTTGGAGACCTTGGACATCTATGACATGTTCGTCAAGTACTCCAGCCTGCATGTCTTCCGGGCCATGGAGCCTGCCCTGCTGCAGCGCTATCGGCAGCACGCCTGCAACCCGCGCCTCAGTGAGGAGATGTACCACCGCTGCATGCAGAGCAGCCTGGAGGGGCTGGGTTCCCGCTCTCAGCTGGCCATGGTGCTCTTTGAGCAGGAGCAGGGCAACAGCACCTGAACTACAGGAGGGGCCAGTTTAGCCAGGCTCCCTACGACCTGCCCCCCTACGACCTGCCCCCTACGACCTGCCGTATCTGCCCTGCTGGCTCCTGTTCTCCCCCCCCTTGGTGCAGTGGTCACTCTGCTGGGCTGGGGTGTGGAGGGGGGGACTGTCCTGTCAGGGGTCCTGTGATCTCTTGGGGCAGGAAGGGGTCTCACTTGTGACTTGGTTAGAGGATGGGGCTGGAAGTCAGGCCGCCTGGTTCTGATCCCAGCTCTACTCTGGATCCTGCCCGGTCTCAATGTCTCCCTTACCCTGTGTTCATGGGGCAGTGATTCTGAGCAGCTCCTGGCAGGGGAGTTCTTGTGGGCTGGCCCCGAGGCAGGTCCAGGATTTGCTCCAATAACTCTGCTTCCGTGAAATGGCCCCAGTAATCTTGGTGCCTGGTAGAGGGGCCTGGAGTCTGCAGGGAGGATAGAGCCCCTCTCTCCTCCATTTGTCATGTGGGCCATGCAGGGGCTGCCTCCTCCCAGTGCAGCATGGACCCTCTGCGCCTGTGTGTGGGGGATGCCTAGCCCTGCCCCGCAGCTTCTGTGTGCTGGTGACAGGTACTGATGTGGGTGGACAGGCCTGGCCATGCAGCTCCATCCCACAGCGAGGTGCAGCACCCCCATCTCTTGCCTTCTGCCCCATGAACTCTGCTGGTTCCAGTGGTCAGAGGCTCCCATGGCTGGCAGGGTGGGGAGCTCTGGCCCTCCAGTAATCACCTAACTTTGCTCCCCAGGTGCTGGTCACCTGGAATTTGGAGGCTCTGAGAGCCTCCTGTTTGGTACAATGTGGGGTGTTCTGCCCCATACCCATGGTGTCCCTGGAATGTTGCTGGGCAAGAAGGATTAGAGCTGCAGGCTCTATTCGGCCTGATCCAGGGCTCTGTGTCCCAGGGAGCACAGGGTGCTGGCTCCTGGCTTGTGTTCTTGCAAGCACAGCAGTGGCTCTGGGCAGCTGCTTTAAGTGCTGTTGTAGAACTGGGAGAGAGTGGGGGATTGAGGGTTTCTCTGGTACGTATGGAGAATAAGGCATTTAACTTCAGTACGGTGCATCTCTGACAACAACCCGCTGGCCTGAACACTTATAGGACTCAGGCCCCAGGACGTGGGGGTGCAGGGGCAGCAGGAGTCCTTCTATGCATTGACTGTGCTGCTCCCCATGGGAACCATGACCCAGGCCGTTTTGGCCTCTGCAGTATTTTATATGTCTTGAGGTTGCAGCCCTTGGACGAGAGCCTCCCATGGGAGGTTTGAGCTGTCTCTGCTGCTAGCCCAGCAGGCCTCACTCAGCTGCTCCTGCTGGTGCAGTCACCTGCTACTCATGGGGCTACCTGAGGGGGTGGGGGATCTAGCCCCCATTGACCACAATCTGAGCCCCGCACAGGAACACGTCTGCTTGGAATCAGGCCCTTCTCTGAGCTGGCCTCCGTGGAATTGTGCTCTCTGCACTGAGCTGCCGATGCAAGACTGTTCCCGGGGAGTGGCAGTGCTGCTGGCCCTGCTAGAAAGAGTGGAACAGTTTGGGTGCACTCTGAGCCTCCCAAGGAGAAAACGACTGGAGTCAGATTCGACTCCAGGTTTATATTTAATGGCGGGGCTGGGTGATTGTGTTTACACTGCAATAAAATGGAGAGGAGAACTAGTCTGGCTACAAATTCTTCACTGCAGAGTGGGAATGTGGGGCAGCAAAGGAGGGGATAGAGGGACTTGTCTCAGAGTGGGGGAGGGGTGGGAGCAGAGCGAGGAGGGTCCCAAAGCAAGGCTGTCCCTTCTTTATGGTGCAGCTGGGGGCGACGGACTGCAGCATGCCCCCGTGTGTTGCCCTGGGCAGAGCTGAGGCACAACTGTTTTGCTCTGCCCAATGGGGAGCTGTGGGTGCACAGGGGTACAGCTCCCCCTTCCCCTGAGGCATGACTGTGGGGAGCCACTCCTACTCCCAGCGCCTTTCTGCTGGAATGGCTACTCCTGGTGCTGGGACAGTGTCAGCTCCCAGCAGGTGGCCTGGTGTTGGGTTGTGCCCCGTGGCCTGTTCTCTGCCCTATCTAGTACTAAGCTCTCTCCATAGATCATCACCTTGTAGTGATGGAGAGGCTTGCATGTTCCAGTGACCCTTGAGAGTGATGCTGCCTGGAGTCATCTGCCATGGGTGACCCTAAGGGAGCACAACGGTCAAGGGTGAGGATCCAGACAACAGCTTGTAAGGTGGGCCTCTGAGCTGCCAGTTGGCATCAATGAGACTCCAATTGAGGCTCACCAAAAAGCAACAGGTAACTATTGTGAGTGCCTGTGTGCTGACAATGGATACCAACGAGTGCGAACAGGAACAGCTAACAGGAGAGTTTGGAGAGGGAGTTCTCCAGGTAAAAGAGGAGGAACAACGGGACCCTTGTGGTAAGTGGCTGTCTGGAGTGTGTGTTTGTGTGTGGGGGAGTTATTTGCAGTGTGCTGAGCTTGTGTTTGTCTGGTTTGTTTGTTTGAAGGAGCTTCTAAAAGGTTTGAAATCTAGAAGCCTCTGTTAATTGGCTGAGCCTCAGTCAGGGGGAGGGGCTACCAGAGCTATATAAGCCTGTGACTCAGTGACCAGGGAGAGCGCGAACAGGAACAGCTAACAGGGACTTTGGAGAGGGAGTTTAGAGGGCACTAGTGATTTCTGACCTTCTTTAAAACATAACTCTTAGAATAATCTATATTCCAGAGGTTTAAAAGAATCCCAGTTTATATTTAAATTATTCATTAGAAAAATGGAGACAGAAGCCCAGCAGCAGAGTGGGGGCTATCCTGTTTATTGTGTTGAGTGTAACATGTATGGTTACCTGCCCTGTGGACGGGTGGCGTATGTGTGCACCCGTTGCAAGGAGCTCCTGACCCTCAGAGACCAAGTTTGGGCTTTGGAGGCCAGGGTGGCTGAACTGGAGGCGCTAAGGGAGGTAGAGAGCTATGCTAAGACTTTCCGGGACACTGTAGTACTGTCCCACCTCCAGTCTGAGAGCCCCAGTGCTCTTAAGGAGGATGAAAGTCTCAAGGGAACAGAGCATTCAATGGGAGCAGAGGGAAACCATCCCGTAGTTGGGACCCTCCTCCCAGAGGATGTTGCAGTATCCTCTCGCACTGAGGATACCTCTGAGGGGGAGGGAATGCCAGTTAGGAAGAGGCAGGTGTTAGTAGTGGGCTATTCAATCGTTAGAAACATAGATAGTTGGGTTTGTGATGACCGGGAGAACCGTATGGTCACTTGCCTGCCTGGTGTGAAGGTTGCGGATCTCTCGAGGCATCTAGACAGACTTATGCGTAGTGCTGGGGAGGAGCCGGTGGTCGTGGTACATGTAGGTACCAATGACGTAGGGAAGGGTAGGAGAGAAGTCCTGGAGGCCAAATTTAGGTTGCTAGGAAAGGGACTGAAATCCAGGACCTCTATGGTGGCATTCTCAGAAATGCTTCCAGTTCCACGCGCAGGGCCAGGTTGGCAGGCAGAGCTTCAGAGTCTCAATGCGTGGATGAGACGATGGTGTAGGGAAGAGGGGTTTAGATTTATTAGGAACTGGGGACACTTTTGGGAGAGGGGGAGCCTATGCAGGAAGGATGGGCTCCACCTAAACCAGGGTGGAACCAGACTGCTGGCACTAAACATTAAAAAGGCTGTAGAGCAGTTTTTAAACTAAGAGATGGGGGAAAGCCGATTGGTGTGGAGATGCATGTCAATCGGAGGGAGACTTCTCTTAGAGGAGAAGCCATTGATAGAGATTCTCTAAGCTGCAGTCAGAAAGAGAGGAGGGGAGAGGGCAAACCATGGGCCAGAGCAGACAAACAACTGCATTCAAAGGAATCCAATGCATCCGGGAAGGGCAGACAAAGAAGCAGTGGCAAATTTTTAAAGTGCTTGTACACAAGTGCTAGGAGTCTGACTAATAGGATGGGTGAACTAGAGTACCTCGTATTAAAGGATGAGATTGACATAATAGGCATCACTGAAACGTGGTGGAATGAGGAAAATCTGTGGGACACAATCATACCGGGATATAAAATATATTGAAAGGATAGAGCAGGCCGGGTGGGTGGCGGAGTGGCGCTGTATGTGAAAGATAATGTAGAATCAAATGAAATAAAAATATTAAGTGAATCAACATGTTCAATAGAATCGCTATCGATAGTAATTCCATGCTCCAATAATAAGAAATTAGCAGTAGGGATATATTACCGACCACCTGACCAGGACAGGGATACTGACATTGAAATGCTGAGGGAGATTAGAGAGGCTACCAAAATAAAGAACTCTAATAATGGGGGATTTTAATTACCCCCATATTGACTGGATACATGTCACCTCAGGAAGACAAGCAGAGAGAAAATTTCTCAATGACTTAAATGACTGCTTCTTGGAGCAGCTGGTGCAGGAACCCACAAGGGGAGAGGCAATTCTCGATTTAGTCCTGAGTGGAGCGCAGGATCAGGTCCAGGATATAACCGTTACAGGACCGCTTGGGAATAGTGACCATAATATAATAACATTCAACATTCCTGTGGTGGGAAGAACACCTCAGCAGTCCAGCACCCTGGCATTTAATTTCAAAAAGGGGAATTACACAAAAATGAGGTTTGTTAAACAGAAATTAAAAGGCACAATGACTAGAGCCAAATCCCTGAAAGCTGCATGGAAACTTTTTAAAGACACCATAATAGAGGCCCAACTTAAATGTATACCCCAAATTAAAAAACATAGCAAGAGACCTAAAAAAGAGTCACCGTGGCTTAACCACCATGTAAAAGAAGCAGTGAGGGACAAAAAGGTATCTTTTAAGAAGTGGAAGTCCAATCCTAGTGAGATAAATAGAAAAGAACATAAACACTGTCAAATCAAGTGTAAAAATGTAATCAGAAAAGCAAAAAAAGATTTTGAGAAACAGCTAATCAAAATCTCAAAAAGAAATAACAAAATGTTTAAGTACACTAGAAGCAGGAAACCTGCTAAAAAAACCTGTGGATCCCCTAGATAATCGAGCTATAAAAGGAGCAATCAAGGACGATAAAGCTATTGCAGAGAAGCTAAATGATTCTTCTTCGAGTGATGTCCCCGTGGGTGCTCCACTACAGGTGTCGGGCTCGTCCCGGCGCCGCAAACCGGAAACTTCTTCGTAGCAGTAGCCCCCTCCGGAGGACCGCGCGTGCGCAGTGTGTCCCGCGGCGTTCGCGCCTTTTCTGCGTCGCGCGGTCCGACCCGCCAGTTCCTCCTAACCGTCCACGGCCGCAGACGGATCTGGAACACGCTCCTCTCCTGAGGAGAAATCGTTTAGTCAAAAAAATCAGATATATGTTCAGTTGTTTTCCCAGTTAGCCCCTTCCCAACGTAGTGTTAGTCAGTGTTATATCGTTAGTTAGTTAGATTGGTTAATTGTTAAAAAAAAAAAAAAAAAAAAAAAAAAACCCTGTTACTTCAACCCCCTGTTTTAATCCCGGGGGTTACACCCGCACAGCGAACCATGCCCGGTTCTCCCGGGTTCAAGAAGTGCGCATCATGCGGCGAGGCTATGCCGGTGTCGGATGGCCACTCCCGCTGCATTCGCTGCCTAGGGGAGGGCCATATCCCTCAGAAGTGTGGCCATTGCGCCAAGCTAACGGCGCGCACGAGGCGTGACAGAGAGATGCGCCTTAAAATGCTCCTCTTCAACAAGGCTCTTCAGCCGCCGACGTCAACAGAGCGAGAGACCGAGGGTACGCACAAGACCAAAGAAAAGGCCTCCGCTTCGTCCAGGAGCCTAAGTGCGGCAGACTCGAGAGCCGCGTCGGGCCACCCACAGGCGATGGAAAAGCCTTCCAAAGCCCGTAGCACATCGGCGCCGAGCCCCGCACTCTCTGTGGCATCGGCCCCGCCAACCCGTCCGGAGTCGGCACCATCATCAGCGGCACCGAGCCTCCGAGCGGCACCGCAGCCGGATTCGGTGCGGTCCTCGGCACCGAGGCAATCGGCACCGTCGGCGCATGACCGTGCCCCGAATAAGACGGCACCGGTGGCCGGCCCGGCACCGAAGCCTAAACAGGCACCGAAGCCTAAGCCGCAACAACCTAAGGCACCGGACACGGCACCGAGGAAACACTCGGCACCCAGATCCCATCCAAAGCCTAGCGACGCAGCCACTCCTCATCCTCAGGGCGCGTCGGCACCGCACCGCACCGACCGATCGCTGGAAGTGGAGCAGCCGTCTCAGTCTCCCATTTCGGCACCGGATCCGACGACCTTACACCCTCAGGTGTCGGGACAAGAAGTGCTTCCGCCTTCCTCGCCTCCTGCGCCTCAATCACCATGCCTTCCAGGGGAAATCTCGGATGGGGCCTCACTTATCTCGATCCCAGATAGCCCGGTCCCCCATACTTCTAGAGCGGTACCGACGAAGGCACAGAGGAAAACACACCACCCTCGTACCCCTTCTCCAGGTTCGGACAGGGCAGCCTTCTCGCCTGGACCTTCGATTTCACCTCAAAGACGGCGGAGCCACTATCACGAGTACTCTCCTGCACGCCGCTACTATAGATCCCCGAGAAGGTCCATCACACCGCCTCACTATCACCGATCATACTACTCCAGATCGCCGTACCGTTACTCGTACCGCTCTCGTTCCCCTCGATCACCTACCCGCTCCCGCTATTATCGTCATAGGAGCACTCTGTCCTATTCTCCACAATACTCTCATCGTGCGTCTCGTCACCGCTCACCGCATTCGGAGCGTTCACGATCAATATCGAGGCGCTCACCCTTGTCTCCGAGCCGACAGCAAATATATTCGCCAACGACCCAAGGCTCTATTCCACCGGCTCAACGCCCACCAGCGCCTACGGGAGATGCGTCCACGACTTCGGTCCCACAGGACGATACCACTCAGTCACCAGTGGCGGAACACCAGTCAGTGGCCTCCCCGACAGATGTCGCTTCCTCTTCTCCTGATGATGCGGTGTTTAACGACGAACCCCCTCTAGCAGATGATTATAAGCAGTTCCATGAGCTTTTTACACGGGTAGCGGATTCACAAAACTTACGCACCTCGGGGGCGCCTCCAAAACACCATCCGCTGCTCAGAAATTTACAACATTCTAGTAAATCCAAGCTAGCTCTTCCTTTCGATGCCGCGATATTGGAGGTAGCCAATGACATCTGGCAAACTCCGGCGTCTATGCCTCCTACCAACAAACGCACGGACAGGAAATATTTTATCGACGCCAAGGATGCAGAGTTTCTCTTTACCCATCCTGTTCCAAACTCTATCGTGGTTGACGCAGCACAGCAAAAGGCGAGATCCGCGCAGGCGAGAAATTCTATCGCGGACAAAGAGGCCAAACGCTTGGATTTGCTAGGCAGAAAGGTCTATTCATCTGCTACGGCCACATTGAGGATGGCAAACTACTCTGCCCATCTTGCCAACCACGACTTCGACAACTATTCGAAGTTAGTGCCGCTCATACAGCATCTCCCACATTCCCAAAGGGAGGTACTGAAGGCCATAGTACAAGAGGGGTACACAGTGGCCCGTAATGCGCTCCAGATATCCCTCGATATCGCGGACTCGGCCTCCCGCACTACCGCGACGTCCATCGTCATGCGACGAGACTCTTGGCTCCACCTGGCTTCCGTGCCAAAGGATCTACACCCTAAGGTGGAGGACCTCCCATTTGACCGAGCATCCCTGTTCGCTCAAAACACAGACCAAGTGTTCCACTCAGGAAAAGACTCTAGAAATACGTTAAGAACTCTAGGGATGTACACCCCGCCCTTCAGGCGCAGGAGAGCCTGGCCATATAACAGGCAGAGGCCGCCTCCTTCTTCGGCTTCCTACTATACCAACCAACGATTTAGGCCATACGACCAGCATAGACAGAGGCAGCGCCCCCAACGTCGCCGCCAGCAACCTAACAAGGCCAACAACCAGCAACAATCTAGACAGCAAGTTTGACATACTGATCGAGAGTCTGCGAGCCATCCCTCAACTAGAACCCAACGCGAGAGTAACCAAACTCTTCAACCGCCGTCTGTATCCATACTCCCTTCGTTGGTTTGCCATCACCACAGACCGCTGGGTCAGGGAGATTGTAACCTCAGGACTCACCATTCCGTTCTCCACCTTGCCTCCCACCAACCCTCCCTCCCCACCCCTTTTCAGGGACCCCTCCCACGAAAATCTGTTACGACAGGAAGTAGTACACCTACTTACCATAGGTGCGGTGGAAATAGTTCCTCCCGAATTCCATCGCAGGGGGTTCTATTCCCGATACTTCCTCACAGAGAAAAAGTCGGGGGGATGGAGGCCGATACTAGACCTTCGCGGTCTCAACCGCTACCTGCGAAGATACAGATTCAAGATGGTTACTCTGGGTTCCATCATTCCAACACTACAAAAGGGGGATTGGTTCGCGTCTCTCGACCTGCAGGACGCATACTTCCACATTCCTATCCATCCAGCTCACAGGAGGTTTCTGCGATTCACCGTCGGAGACGACCACTACCAATATGCGGTACTTCCCTTCGGCCTATCCGTAGCTCCGAGAGTATTTTCAAAGACCATGGCAGTCATAGCGGCATACCTCCGTCGAGCGGGGATCACCATCTTCCCTTATCTCGACGACTACCTCCTCTCAGCACCTTCGAGAGAACAAGCCGAGATGGCAGTTGCCACTACAAAAGGCATCTTCGAGACCCTTGGCCTAATTATCAATCTGCCAAAATCTACTCTAACTCCGGCCCAGTCCATCGTGTTCATTGGGGCCAGACTAGACTCTACCACTGCTATGGCGTATCTGCCTACGGACAGAGCCGACACCATTCGAGACCTATCGAACGTCTTGCTCACAGCCCCGAAGGTCCCTTACCTTACCTGCCTGAAACTATTGGGCCACATGGCCTCTACCACATACGTCATAGCCCATGCTCGCCTCCGCATGCGATGTCTGCAACATTGGCTCCTCATAGCCTACAAACCGGGCATTACCAATATCAACACTTTCATAACCATCCCTGCCCGAGTCAGGAAATCGCTCGTTTGGTGGACTCTACCTGCCAATACTCTAGCAGGCGTTCCATTCCGGATCCAGCCCCCATCCATTCAATTGACCACGGACGCGTCGCTAATAGGCTGGGGGGCGCATATGTTGCACTACCGGATTCAGGGACTGTGGTCCCATCAGGAATCCCTACTCCATATAAACTTCCTGGAGCTCAGGGCAGTCTTCAACGCATGCCGCCACTTTGTCCAACATATACAGGGGACCACCATACAAGTCCTTACCGACAACATATGCACGGTTTACTACATCAACCGGCAAGGCAGGGCCCGGTCCAGGACTTTGTGTGCGGAAGCAGTGCGCCTGTGGAACTGGGCGATCCGCCACAGGATCGCGCTCGTAGCTTCCTATCTCCCCGGCAAAACCAATATAATTGCGGACACGCTCAGCAGATCATTCCACTCCCAACACGAATGGGAGCTCCTTCACTCTGTAGCCCTCGATCTGTTTCGGGCATGGGGTTACCCAGAGATCGACCTCTTTGCCACTCGCGACAACAGGAAGTGCCGCTCTTACTGTTCGAGAGCGGGGATAGACAACCAATCCTTGGGGGATGCCTTCCTTCTCAATTGGGGGGCGTACCATCTCCTCTACGCTTTTCCCCCAATCCCGCTGATACCGCGGGTAATACAGAAAATACTATCAGACTCGGCGACAGTAATCCTCGTGGCTCCCTTCTGGCCGCGCCAGACTTGGCTCACGCAACTCATGCAGATGTCGGTGTCCAGACCTCAACGTCTTCCAAGGATCAACAACTTGATCTCACAACAAAACGGCAACTTTCTCCACCCGGATGTCGACCGCTTGCACCTGACAGCTTGGCTCCTAACTGGCTCCAGGGCCTAGAGTTAACCTGCTCCCAAGCAGTCATGGATGTACTCGTGCAAAGCAGACGACACAGCACCCAACGATCGTACATCTATAAGTGGCGTCGCTTCTCAGCCTGGTGCCGGCCACAAGCCATTAACCCCCTAAATGTGCAGATCCAGCGTATTCTGGACTACGTCCTGCATTTACACTCCCAAGGATTGGCCGCTGCTTCGCTAAAAGTACACTTGGCAGCTATTTCGGCTTTTCACGCTCCCATAGAGAGCTTTTCCGTTTTCTCTCATCCACTTACGAAGAAATTTCTCAAGGGAATTTCCAATATTTGTCCACCACACAAGCCTATCCCGCAGCCATGGGACCTTGGCCTTGTACTGGACACCCTTACCCGCCCACCATTTGAACCACTTGCGACTTGTGAGTTACAAATTCTCACGATAAAGGTTACCTTTCTCCTGGCAATAGCCTCAGCTCGGCGAGTTTCAGAGCTTGCAGCACTCTCAGCGGACCCGCCATACACGATGTTCACTCAGCAGGGAGTCTCACTGAGATGTCACCCATCCTTCTTGCCAAAAGTCAACTCGTCCTTTCATGTCAATGAACCTATAATCTTCCCTACTTTCTACCCCAAACCACATGCTACACCGGAGGAAGCCCGCTGGCACACTCTGGACATTAGAAGGGCATTGGCATTTTACCTTGACAGAACACGTCCATTCCGGAAGTCTCCGCGTTTGCTATTATCACTCGCTGATCGCTCTAAAGGTCATCAGCTGTCGTCCCAACGTATTTCCAAACATATAGTTAACTGCATCACCCGTTGCTACACTCTCAGGGGGAAATCTCTGCCCTGTTCGCTAACAGCGCATTCAACCAGAAGTATGGCTGCCTCCACGGCTTTTATGAAAAATGTATCTCTTACAGACATATGCAGGGCAGCGACATGGTCGTCCGCATCCACCTTCGCTAGACACTATGCCCTTGACCGTCTCAAGGTCGCTGACACAGCAGTCGCTCAAGCAGTCCTTTCGTCCGTGCACAAGTAAATCCGAAGCACAATCAGTGCGAGGGTGACTGCTTCATACTCACCTGTAGTGGAGCACCCACGGGGACATCACTCGAAGAAGAAGAAAAGGTTACTCACCTTGTGCAGTAACTTCTGTTCTTCGAGATGTGTGTCCCCGTGGGTGCTCCACGACCCGCCCTCCTCCCTGCTTCGGAGATCTCTCTTGTATCTTGCAGATGTTCCGGCTAGGAGGAACTGGCGGGTCGGACCGCGCGACGCAGAAAAGGCGCGAACGCCGCGGGACACACTGCGCACGCGCGGTCCTCCGGAGGGGGCTACTGCTACGAAGAAGTTTCCGGTTTGCGGCGCCGGGACGAGCCCGACACCTGTAGTGGAGCACCCACGGGGACACACATCTCGAAGAACAGAAGTTACTGCACAAGGTGAGTAACCTTTTCTTTCTTTGCTTCAATCTTCACGGCTGAGGACGTTGGGGAGATTCCTGAATCTGCACCGTCCTTTGTGGGTGATGAATCTGAGGAACTGTCCCGGATTGAAGTGTCATTAGAGGAGGTTTCAGAACAAATAGAAAAACTTAATGTTAACAAATCTCCGGGACTGGATGGCATTCATCCAAGGGTTCTAAAAGAACTCAAATGGGAAATTGCTGAGCTATTATCTGTGGTTTGTAACCTATCCTTTAAATCAGCTTCTGTACCTAATGACTGGAAGGTAGCCAACGTGACACCAATATTTAAAAAGGGCTCTAGAGGCGATCCTGGCAATTACAGACCGGTAAGTCTAACTTCATTACCGGGCAAATTATTCAAAACAATAGTAAAGAATAAAATTGTGAAGCATGTAGAAGAACATAATTTGTTGAACAAATGTCAACATGGTTTCTATAAAGGGAAATCCTGTTTTACTAATCTGTTAGAGTTCTTTGACGGGGTTAACAAACATGCGGACAAGGGGGATCCAGTAGATGTAGTATACTTAGATTTTCAGAAAGCCTTTGACAAGGTCCCTCACCAAAGGCTCTTGTGTAAATTACATGGCCATGGGATAAGAGGGAAGGTCCTTTCTTGGATTGAGAACTGGTTAAAAGACAGGAAACAAAGGGTAGGAATAAATGGTAAATTTTCAGATTGGAGAGGGGTAACTAGTGGTGTCCCCCAAGGGTCAGTCCTGGGACCAATCCTTTTCAACTTATTCATAAATGATCTGGAGAAAGGGGTAAGCAGTGAGGTGGTAAAGTTTGCAGACGATACCAAACTGTTTAGGATAGTCAAGACAGAAGCAGACTGTGAGGGACTCCAAAAAGATCTCACCAAACTGAGTGATTGGGCAACAAAATGGCAAATGAAATTTAATGTGGATAAGTGTAAAGCCGTGGTCGCCAACCAGTAGATCGCGAACTACCGGTAGATGTTGAGGCTCTAAGAGTAGCTCTTGAGCCCTCTCTGAACTGCGCACATGCACAGTACATTTACATTAGATTTCCTCATTTGAGGAGCAGCTACTCACCGAGCAACAACACAGGTGAGTAGCTGCGAGGAATAGTGGGAGCTGGGAGGTCTGGAGAGCTGAAACACCCCAGACAAGCTGACTGTGGCTTTCAGCTGAAAGAGGCTGCCCCGCGCTCCAGCTGATTGGCGGCTTCTCCTCTGTGCCTGCCCACGTGGAGTTTGGTGCATCCTGGCTGAGTGCCATGGTCCGCTGGCTGGGCAGCCACTTCTCTTCCCTCCAGCCCGGCTGCCCTGCGCTCAGCCCAGTGAGGCTGTGTCTAGCTCCAGCTGTTATACCCCATGATACCCTTGCCTAGTATCCCAACACTGCCCAGCCTGGAGCCCCCTCCCCGAGCCAGTGTCCCCTTCTCCTCCTCCTGCATCCAGATTTCCTCCCAGAGCTTGCACCTCTCACCCCTTCCCACACCCAAATCCCTCATTCCCACCCCAGAGCCTACACATCCTGTCTCAACCCAGCGGGGGTCCGGCTAGACTGTAGGAGTTTTTCAGGATTCTGGAGATATCCCAGAAAAACTCTTCTGCATCCAGGGTTGCGTTTGTTCTTCCACGTTTTTAGTGGAAGAGCAAACAGGTGCTTTTGGTCACCCCTATATTCCTCTTTCCACAAGGAATAAGGTGGCTTCCAAAAGAAGGGTTTTTTTTTCTGACATTTGGTCCAGTCTAGACAGGCCAAATGTTAGAAAAACCTCTTCCTACAGAAGATTTTTTTTTTAAAGCAGCAGTATAAGGATTGGGGATAGCAAGTGATGGAAAGGGGGAAAATAGAGAGGGCAGGGCTTCAAGGAAGGGCCGGGCGGTAGATCTTGCCTTGGTCTGTCATTTAAAAAGTGATCTTGGGTGTAAAAAGATTGGAGACCACTGGTGTAAAGTAATGCACATTGGGATAAATAACCCCAACTACACGTACAGTATGATGGGGGCTAATTTGGCTACGATAAATCAGGAAAGAGATCTTGGTGTTACCGTGGACAGTTCTCTGAAAACTTCCACACAGTGTGCAGCGGCGGTCAAAAAGGCAAATAGGATGCTAGGAATTATTAGGAAAGGGATAGAAAATAAGACCCAGAATATCTTACTGCCCCTGTATAAAACTATGGTACGCCCACATCTTGAATACTGTGTACAGATGTGGTTTCCTCACCTCAAAAAAGATATTTTGGCCTTGGAAAGGGTTCAGAAAAGGGCAACTAAAATGATTAGGGGTTTGGAATGGGTCCCATATGAGGAGAGGTTAAAGAGACTGGGACTTTTCAGTTTAGAAAAGAGGAGACTGAGGGGGGATATGATAGAGGTCTATAAAATCATGAGTGGTGTGGAGAGAGCGAATAAAGAAAAGTTATTTATTAGTTCCCTAAATAGAAGAACTAGAGGACACCAAATGAAATTAATGGGTAGCAGGTTTAAAACTAATAAAAGAAAGTTCTTCACACAGCGTGTAGTCAACCTGTGGAACTCCTTGCCAGAGGAGGCTGTGAAGGCTAGGACTAGAATAGAGTTTAAAGAGAAGCTAGATAATTTTATGGAGGTTAGGTCCATAAAAGGCTATTAGCCAGGGGATAAAATGGTGTCCTTGGCCTCTGTCTGTCAGAGGCTGGAGAGGGATGGCAGGAGACAAATCGCTTGATCATTGTCTTCGGTCCACCCTCTCTGGGGCACCTGGTGCTGGCCACTGTCGGCAGACAGGAAACTGGGCTAGATGGACCTTTGGTCTGACCCAGTACGGCCGTTCTTATGTTCTACTCTCAGCTGGAAACCGTTTTATCGGAGACCCCTAAAGAAGATAAGATTTTTCTGGGGAATTTCAATGCACGTGTTGGAAGAGACTCAGACCTGTGGAAAGGAACAATCAGGAGGAGGAGTTGGCAAAAGCAACTCAAATGGAATCCTGCTCCTGATCAAGTGTACTGACCATGAGCTTAGCATCACAAACACCCTCTTTTGGCAAAAGGGCAAGTTCAGAACATCGTGGAGACACCCGCGTTCAAAGCTCTGACATGGTCTCGACTATATCGTAGTTCATGCTCGAGATTGCTGTGACGTACTTCTCAAAAGAGCAGTGACAAGTGCTGATGACTGCTGGACCGATCGTCGCCTCATTTCATTCACAATGAACATTAAGATGGCCCCCAGCGGAGGCTGCAAAAGAAGTAGGTCAGATGCAAGTTAAAGGTTCAAGATCTGAAGGACTCCATTAAGCATGACCACTTCCAAGCAGTCTTAGAAGAAAAGTTTCCATTAGTGTTTCAGGAAGAAATTGAGGCACATTGGAGCCAGTTGGTCCGCCGTTGTTAATTCAGGAGCTTTGCCTGCTTATCCTTAAAATCTGGATAAAGGAGATACCCAGTGAAATGAGGGATGCCTTGATTGTTACTCTCTTTAAAAAGTTTCCACAGTCCACTTTATCCCCTGTCGTGGTATCTCTCTCCTTGCCATTGCAGCCAAAGTTTTGGCCTGAGTCCTTGCAACCTGTCTTCTGCCCCTGTCTGAAGAAACTTTACCAGAGTCACAGAGTAGCTTCCAACCATTTCACAGAATTGCAGATATGATCTTCCTTGCACGGCAACTACAAGAGAAGTGTTGGGAGCAAAACTGACTACTTCACACGGCTCTTATTGACCTAACTAAAGCCTTTGACACAGTGAATTGTGCCTGTTGGACTGTACTCTCAAGGATTGGATGGCCTGATAAATACATCAGCGTCCTAAAGTTGCTTCAAGAGCACATGAAAGCGACTGTTCTGAGCAGCACTGGCTCCTGGAGTGAACCTTTCAAAAAACAAACAGGAGTCAAACAGGGCTGTATCATCATCCTAACCATGTTTTTGGTCTTTATTGCAGTCATTTTCAACTGTAATCTACTCCTCAGTTCCTCCTCACCACCCAGACAGCCCTTGGAATGGTTCTTGCTTGTGCTTGCAAGTGTGTCCTTAGCGGTTCACCTGTAAATAGTTTTCATTTCAATAGGTTGTAGTTAGTGTAGTAGTTTTAGTGTTAGCGGAAGTCTGCCATGATGGTTCTCCCCACCCCGCCCCCGGGGAGATGCCTGGACCACATTGCTTCAAGCCTTGTTCCCAGTGCTTGAAACCCATGCCCCACAGCAATCCCCATGACACCTGTTTGAAGTGCCTTGGGGAAGGACACCTGACCTATAGCTGCAAGATTTGCAGAGCTTTTAAGCCTATGAGCAAAGGGAGAGGGATTCCAGGCTTAAACTCCTAATTATGCAGTCAGCCCTCTAATCTCTGGCACTGGCTTCAGCTCCAGTGGTTTGAAGCGCACCAGGATTGGTGAGCAAGCCATCAGCATTGCCGAGACCTTCGGCGGCACTGGGCCCCGGTAGGGCACCTCAGTACCGCTCAATCACTGGTGCTGCAGAAATGGAAGAAGGCCTGCAGAGGCAGAGCTCCGTCCTGGCATGAGCACAGGGTGCATCTGCAAGTAGGACACTTGGCTAAATCTTTGCCGATGCACTTGGGGGCTCCGGCACTGATTAGGTGCCAACTGAGCTCAGCACGGGCCGGCTGTTCGGACTTGCAGGACACACTCGTGAAGGGTGTCTGACAACCTTCCACGCCAGACACCTTGGACATGGCTCAGGACTCAGTAGAGCTGACATCTTCGCCACACTCAGCGGAGCGCTGCGAGGAGTCCTGCGCCTAGGCATCGCTGGACAGACATTTGGCACTGCAACCATCATCAACACAGGCACCGGTGACCTCACCTACTCACCCGGCACTGGCGCCTCTGGCGTCATCACGGTCTCTAGTACTGGAGCCACCCCTGGCTCTGAGGGTCCAGCACTACGGATGTGAACTAGTTGCTCCCCCACCCCCTTTGCTGCCTCTATCAGAAAGAGGCAGCAAGGGGGGGAAGAGGAGGAGGTACATCAAATCAGCAGTGCCGTGTGGAGCGTGGATCCAGACCCCGGGCTCCACACGGTGCTGCCACTTCGAAACACCATGTGCAGCCCAGGGCCAGCTGGGGTGTCCCCAGGCTGCATGTGGCATTTCAAAGTGTCAGCGCTGCATGGAGCCCAGGGTCAGCATGGGAGTCCGCACCTGACCGCAGGCTCCATGTGGCGATGCTGTTTTGAAACGCTGCGTGCAGCCTGATGCCGGGCTCCCTGCGACGTTTCAAAGCGGCAGCACTACATGGAGCTTTGGGTCAGCGGGGACCCCGGACTCCATGTGGTGCTGCTGCTCTGAAATGCCATGGGAAGCATGGGGCCAGCGGGACTGCCCCACTGGCCCCGTGCTCCCCACAGCACTTTCGCCTTTAAAGTGTAGCAGCAGCCCTGGGGCTGTTGCTACACTTCAGAGGTGAAGATGCCTCATTGAGTATTCGATTAGTAAATGACTTGAAATATAACATCTTATCCAGCACTGGGGCAAGCTGATGGCTATGGCCTATCACCAGGTTCAGCACCACTCACCAGACATGGCCCCCACAATGGCAACCTCAAGTCCAGTGGCCATTCTGGACCCATGGACCTATCATCAAGCCCAGGGACAGACGACGTCTCAGATGGGGTCTGCTTATTTGTACCCCCGAGGCACCCCATCAGCTACACCCTTTCCTCGGCAGCAGCGTTGGAGTGCAGGCTGTGCCCACAAAAGCAGGAGAGCAGACCACCAGTAGAGGGTGAGGCCATGTCTATCCTGGTGACCGCTCCGGGCCCACCCCAGATCCTAGATAGCCGTCAGGGTGGGGAACAGTCGCCACCCAGGGATTTCTCTGTTGTCCCCTGATGAGGCCCTAGCTGAACCTTCATCATCTGTGCTGGCCATGGACGCTAGAGCCCGCCAGGAGCTATTGAAGAAACTAGCTCAGAACCTAGGGGTCCAGGCAGTGAAGTGGTGGAGATTCATACAGCAGATTCTCCCACCGGGGTGCCACTCCTGCTAAATAGTGGCCAAAATCTCCAAAACACTGTGGCAAACACCTGCATTGTTCCGCCCCCTTCTGTGTGCCAGTGGTATTTGTATCCCAGTCTGGCTCTGAGCACCTATTCACCCGTGTTCCCCCGGGGTCCCTATTCGTACAGGATGCCAAACCTACGGGAAGACGGGCAGCCAGGGCCCACTCCGAAAAGCAAGGAGAACAAAAAGCTGGACCTAGTAGGCTGCAAGGCCAATGCCACAGCAGGCCTAGAACCGGGAATTGCCAGTCTTCAGGCAATGAGTACAGCTCTTGGGCAGCTGTGGATAAGTTCGAAGAATTATTTCCATGCGATTCCTGTCAGGCGTTGGGTGCCTTGGCGGAAGAGGTGCATCTTGCACACCCTATAGGCAACTTCGGATGTTGCAGACTCCGTTGTTTATTCCATGGCCATGGGCCTGTCCCTGCGGCTGAGTTCCTGGCTGCCAGTCACGGGTACTGGATCCGAGGTGCAAACTACTATTCGGGACCTTCCATTCAAAGGGTCTGGACTGTTTCCTGAACAGGCGGGCAGCAAATTGCACAGCCTCAAGGACTGCAGGGCCACGCTGACATTCATATGCTGGCCTCACAGAGGTGCCCCATCAACCTTAGGCCCCCTCCCCACCCCTGATGCTGGACTCCAGCAGGAGGAGGAAACGTAACAATAATGGCAGGGCCTACAGGAGACTGTCCTGGGCTGCCTTGGACCAGCACACAGACCCCTCGAACAAGGCACAGAGGCCTAGGTTGGGCTTTTGAAGGAGCGCCCGAGGGCGGAGTTACAGTCCCAACATTACATCGTCCCTTTGTCAACCGTTTATCCCACTTCCACCCTGCCTGGAGCAGGATCACCTCAGATCGGTGGATCCTAGACATGGTAAGAGTGGGATACTTGTCCCATTCCTTGCCTCCCTGTTCTCCCGCCCCCCTTCCCAGTCCCCCTTCAGGGACCCTTCTCACGAGTATCTTCTGCATCAGGAGGTGTGTTTGCTCCTGCAGCTGGGAGCAGGGGAGTTGGTTCTGCCAGAGTTCAGGGAAAGGGGCTGTGGAAGCAGGAAAAGGGAATAAGGGAATTTGTGTGCAGCCATCTTGGTCTTGTTAACAAGAGAGCAAGAGTCAGGCTAAGTCTGTGGCCTGACAACGCGAGATCTGTAATTAGATGCTGCCTTCGCCTCTCGCCTCCATACGGAGATAAGGATAGAATGCTGACTCTGGCAAGGACCTTGAGATAAAGAGCATCTAGGTGGAACTAAATAATTGTTAGCCATTAGTGTTTAGAATAAGAAGGAGACTAATTGTTATTGTTATTATATTTAATAGACAGTATATAAACTGCTTCATAATTGCTTGTATTCAAAGATCTGCCTCGGTGAGGGGGGGACTCCCCCCTGTCCGAACCAGTTTTTCCCTTGCTGCAGCTCGTAATAAAACTGCCTCTAGCTACTTGTTGCTTACAAACTCAGAGTGAGGACAATGTTTTCTTCCACAGGGCTTTACTCTAGTTACTTTTTAATCCCAAAATCCAAAGGGGGTCTCCTCTCCATTTTGGATCTCAGAGGGCTCAGTGCCTTCATAAAGATAACAAGGTTCAGAATGGTCACGTTGGCCTCAATCATTTCCTCTCTTGATCCGGGGGACTGAGCTGATGCCCTTGACTTAGATCAGGGCTACTCAACTCCGGCTCAGGCCACAGTGATACTCACAGCACGTGCCGAGGGCTGCACCTTAAGTGTGGTTGCGTGTACATGCAAATCTATGCAGATAGCCTCTTTCACACTGACGGGCATGAACACAAAGAATAAGGCAAGACGACCCAACACGCAGGCCCCATGTAAGTCCGTTCTGCTGATATTAATAAAAGGCAACATTGACCTGATTTCCACCCATAGGACAGCACTTGGAATGAGCAATGGCAGTCCAGGAATTGAAACCGAAGACCATTCTATTGACTCCTTTTTTGTTTTGGCTCCCACCCGCGGGCCGTGTGTTGTGCCTCACGTAAACCCAAACCGCACTGAGGGCCGCAAACGCATGGGCCCTGGGCCACATGTTGACTAGCTCTGACTTCCAGGGTGCATATTTCTGTTGTTCCACCGCACAGGCGGTTCCTCTGATTCACGGTCAGAAGAGACCATTACCAGTTTGTGATCCTCCCATTTAGGGATGTAAGCGATTAGTTGACTATTCGATGAGCATAAGCTTATTGGATAATTGAGTAGTCATTGACTAGTCACTTCCCCCCCCTCACCCTTGCTGCCTCTATCAGAGAGAGGCAGCAAGTGGGGGGGGAGCAGGGGCTGGGGTGGGGGAGCTGGCTTAAAAGCCAGTTCCCTCCAGCACTGTCTTCATGGGGAACAGGAGGCAGAACATCCCTCCTGCTGCACCTGTCTGTTTGAAATGTGCGGGAGCTGCTGTGGATCGTGTGCATTTCAAAGGGAGAGGCACAGCGGAACAGTGAGCGCTCCCCTATCGACTAATCGAGTGGTCACTGGAAGTTCCATCTACTACTCGATTAGTTGATTAACATTTAACATCCTTCCTCCCGTTCGGCCTGTCTACAGCCCCCAGGGCCTTTACGAATGTATGGTGGTGGGGGCAGCCTTCCTCGGGAGGCACAGCGTGCAAGTTTCCCCTATTTAGACAACTGGCTAATCGGGGCTGCTTTGAGAGCCCATGTGCTACAGCATGTAGACCTGATCAGACACCTTTATTCAACTAGGGGAAGTCCACCCTCGGCCCTACACAGGACACAGAGTTCATGGGAGTGCAGCTGGACTCAACAGCCCTTCAAGGGCCAGGCTCATAGCCTTAAGAGACGCTGCTCTGGGCCTGTGAGCAGCCTCTGACACCAGCCGGGAATTGCATGAGGCTGCTAGGCCGTATGGTGGCATGTGTATGTGGTGCAGTGCTCCTGGCTATACCTCCGCCCCTTGCAGGCCTGGCTCGCTCGGGCATACAGCCCGGCTCTTCCACCATTGGATGTGCTGGTCTCCCTGGGCTGGTGGCTGCAGGAAGACATGATCTGTGCAGACATCCCCATTCACCAGGCAGACCCCATCAGTTCAATTGGTGATGGATGCTTCGGACACAGGCTAGAGCACAGCACACAAGGTATGTGGTCGCGTGCCGAGCAGTCACAGCATAGAAACGCCAGGGAACAGAGCAGTTCATCTGGCCTGTCGGGTGTTTGCCTCTCCTGGAAGGCAGGCAGGTTTCAGTCCTGACAGACAATAGGGTAGCGCGGCTCTAGACCGACAGACGGGGTGGAGCTCCATCTCCTGTGTCAGGAAGCCCTGGCCCTGTGGGAACTCTATTGCACACACAATCCACATGTCCCCGGCAGGCCCTTCAGAGCACACGAGTGGGCCCTCAGGGAGGACGTAGCCTGAGAGGTGGGGGTTTCCCACTGAGACTTGTTTGCTGCACACAGCAGTGGGCAGCGCCAGCACTGTCTGCTCGTACCTGAATCCCAGGGTCGGTGGAGGATGCTCACCTCACGTTGGCTGCCCCGCCTCCTGTCTGCGTTTCCCCTCCTCCCCGCTAATGCACGAGGTCCTCCTCGGGGTGCTCAGGCACATGGTGTTAGTGCTCTTGGTAGGTGCACCGTGGGCCTGCCAGCACTGCTGCCCCGCGCTGTTGTGTCTATTGGTAGAGGAGCCGACTGTGCCCACCCTGTCCCATGTGTCTGATCTTGCCAAGAGCTAAAGGACGTGGTTGAATTCTTCGGGGAGTATCCCTGGGGGTTCTCCATTTGCACTCCTGGTCGGAGAGTTACAGTAGCAGTCTTGCTGGTGGGCTGCACAGGCAAGGAAGGGGGCACGTACGGCAGCCACCGTCTGTTCCTTCTCTCCTGCTGCCGGCGTCGGTCAGAACCACGCTCGCTCCTCGTTCATCTTGTCGTTTGAGCACGTCCCTGTTAAGTTCCTCAGTGCTACACTTCGCTTGATAGTTTAAGGGTTTTTCTTTATTGGGGCTGGCTAAGATAGCGTGGTGTGGGAGCCCCTGGGCCGGGGGCGGGTGGGGAGAGGCCTGCTCTGGTGGCCAGGGCTGCCACATGGCAGGGAAGCCACGGCTTATGGTGGCTGGGGTCGGGAATGGGACCTGCCACATGGTGCACAGGGGGGCGGGGCAGGGCCTGCTTGGTGGCTGGAATGGGACACGCTGCATGGCGGGGGAGGAGGGGGTTTCTGTGTGCATGTTGTTACATTGGGCACTGGCGGAAGCGAGCGAGAAGGCGTCGGTGAGTGAAATCGGGAGAGTCCGCAGGGGCAGCCGTCTCAAAGCAACTCTGCTACTGCACAAAGTGAGTAACCTCTTATCCGCACAAACGGGCAAATGTCTGGAATCCAGTGAACATCGTCAGTGCAGATATTCGTGCTTTCCATGGTAGAGGAATCTTGGCATCAATAAACCAGGGAAATAGAACCTAGATGGGGCTACTATAAGGTGGGTGCGTAATTGGCTGGATAACCAGAGAGTAGTTATTAACAGTTCACAGTCATGCTGAAAGGGCAGAACAAGTGGGGTTCTGCAGGGAGCTGTTTTGGGATCAGTGCTGTTCAATTTCTTCATCAGAGATTTAGATATTAGCATAGAGAGGACGCTTATTAAGCTTGCAGACGATACCAGGCTGGGAGGGGTTGCAAGTGCTTTGGAGGATAGGGTCGTAATTCAAAATGACCTGGACAAACTGGAGAAATGGTCTGAGGTAAACAGGATGAAGTTTAATAAAGACAAATGCAAAGTGCTCCACTTAGGGAGGAACAATCTGTTTCCCACATACAGAATGGGAAGTGACTGTCTAGGAAGGAGTCATACACAAAGGGATCTAGGGTTAGTTCAGGACAGTGTTACAGTAAAATCAGGGTTCACTGGTGTGGTGTCCTGACATTTCCTGCTTCGTTAGTGATGATAAACATTGGGGTGCGTGCATTTTTGTATGCTCCCTCAGTCTATTTTGCCAGCTCTGTGGAAGTTGCTAGTGTAATAGACCTCGCGAGAGCCCCCAAAGACCACAGACATAAGCTATGGAGGCACGTGGGTCAGGTTCATTGTTAAGCAAAGCACATGACTAGTCGTCCGTAGTCGCCCCTCTGTGTTTGTACCCGGGACAGTGAACTGGCTCAGTCAAGTATGGAGACACTGTCACCCCCTAGGCCAGCCAGCACGGTAAGTGAGGTGCCCCGCGTTTATAGACAGACAAACAATCTCCGTTACACGCCGTATGCACCTCCTCACTCATTCCTCACATGCTTGGTGCCTCCCCGTGCACTGTCCTCCACTGTGTTCACTGCCCGTTGCTTCGCGTTCACTCCTGTTGTTTCCAGAGGTTTTATCGTGTGCTCAGCGGCGTGTGTCTGCCCTGGGGAATGTACCTTTGGTGCTGAGAGACAGGGACTTGCAGGCAAACATCTGCTTGCGACATGGTCTGGCTGTTACCCAGAGTATAACTCCTACTGACTTTGGTTCAGGCCCCAGATCCCTGCTTCAGGCTCTTGTTTCCTCCTACAAAGCGAAGTACAAGTCAACAGTGTGACACTGCTGAAAAAAAAAATCAAACATGATTCTGGGCTGCATTAGCAGGAGTGTTGTGAGCAAGACACGAGAAGTCATTCTTCTGCTCTACTCTGCGCTGGTTAGGTCTCAGTTGGGGTCTTGTGTCCAGTTCTGGGCACCACATTTCAAGAAAGATGTGGAGAAATTGGAGAGGGTCCAGAGAAGAGCGACAAGAATGATGAAAGGTCTAGAGAACATGAGCTAGGAGGGAAGATTGAAAGAACTGGGCTTGTTTAGTTTAGAAAAGAGAAGACAGAGGGGACATGATAGCAGGTTTCAAGTATCTACAAGAGTGTTACAAGGAGGAGGGGAATTGTTCTCATTGGCCTCTGATAAGACAAGAAGCAATGGGCTTAAATTGCAGCAAGGGAGGTTTAGGAAAAAGTTCCTGCCTCTCAGGGTGGTGAAACACTGGAATAAATTTCCCAGGGGGTTGTGGAATCCCTGTCTCTGGAGATATTTAAGAGCAGGTTGGACAGGCGTCTGTCAGGGACGAGCTAGATGATGCTGGGTCCTGCTGTGAGGGCAGGGGGCTGGGCACAGTGACCTCTTGAGGTCCCTTCCAGTCCTAGTGCTCTGTGATTCTATGATTTGTAAAGCTTATTGAGGCCTAAAAACCAAACCATGTGGTTCAAATCAAGTATTTGGAAACAGGTCTCTGAAAAGGTCAGATCATGGAATTTCTCCCTATTGTGTTCCTTGTAAAGTCCATCTCGGGACTTGGCAACAAGGTAAATTAATGTCCTGTAGTTGGAGGATGTGCTATTGGGTTTTCCTGAGGGGCTTCTCAGTAAGGGCCCAGTGTGGCAAAGTGCTCAACACTTGGATCTGACCCAACAAAGTATCTATAATCTATTTTTCACTTTTAACCTGCATGTTGTTCCATTGATGTCCCTGGATCAGAGCGCTTGGTGCTGGATCAAGCCTCGAGTGGCCATCCTGGTTCAACAGTTCCTGGCAGATTAGCGCAGCAGTGAGACTTTCTGTCCACGTGACACCTTTCCTCCTGAAGCCGTTTACATTATTGAAATGCAGAATCCTTGCAGGGCAACGGCCTTGGACTCTAGGGCGACAGCCTGCTGGTGCTCAGGGTACTTCTCAAGAGCAGAGTAACTGCAGAGACCTATTGGGCAAACATTCACTTACAGGGACGACTTACGACCCATAGGCAGGCAAAACAGACGAGTTCTGCTTAAATTCTGTCTCAAACCCGCTCTGTGAGCCGACTGCATGGCAGTTTTCTTCTCAAGGAGGGAACACCATGAACAATGTTAAATGCTCATCATGGGAAGAATGTGTCACTCACTTTCTTCAAACCTGCTTGGTGAATCTCAATGCAATTTACAAAGTAAGCTAAGTGAGAACAGAACGGATTCCCCTGTTTTTAGAGGAGCAGCATATGGGCCATTTCTGGTTTCTTTAAGACACATGAACTCAAACATCTGAACCAAACGTCTCTCATTTCCCAAAATGCTCCTGGGCTGAGACCAAAAATGAAAATTCACAACTGGCTAAAAAGCAACGAAAACACAAGAAAACACAGTGCTGGGGGACAGACTGAGGTTAAGAAGCAAGTAGGAACGGATAGCATGCGCTACCCACATTGGTTACCAGTGTAGGTGCAGGAAAGTCCTTAACTACTGCTGCTACTGAGATAGTTAATGATTACTCCTTTTAGGACAGGTTTTAATATGTATAAAATGTAATAAACATGAAGTGTGTGAATCAAGAGTGGGGCTATTCTATAGGAGCGTGGCGTTTCTAGCCTGGTCACATGAAATGCTCAGTCCCTGTGGGAGGCAGTGGGAAGGGGTGTTTCTCATCTTGGAGGACTGAGCCACTGAGTTTTCCACAATGGTCACTTTGCAATTGGAAGCTTATATAGTTCATTGACTTGGTCGATCATCTTTTCCATTTCGTTGACAGCTTCTCGGATGTTTCTTGCCAGCTCCGTTTCTGCTCCTTGGTGGAGTTCCACAGAATCCTTTGCAACAAAGAAAATATCCAGTCCCAGGGTGACCCCAGTTAGAATTCGGGTAGCAGTTCCTGCAAACCTTGCAACTCTCCCAGCATTAGCCAGGAGCTGACCAGCTTTCACCATTTTCGTGGCATTAAGAACCACTCTTCCTGCTCCTGCCCCTATCTGAGCGACTGCAATAAAAGCGTTGTCTCCGCAGGATTCCAAGCGCTGTACGTGTTTCTGGAAGATCTCTGCGCACTTACTGATATTTCCCACCTCGGTCTGACAGTTTTCTAAGAGCTTCGCTACTGTCTCCTTCTTTGATGCACTTGTTATCATGTCTGTGGTGGTTGCAGCCGCACTGGTCAGTCCCCCTGCTGTAGCAGCAGCAAGCCCTGCAAGCGAGAGACCCAGAGATGCTCCAAATGTAAACGGAGTGAGACAAAGGCCTGCAATGGTCGTTATCCCCCCGGCAATCCCCACTGCCCCTCCGGTAATGTTGGCTATTGTCGCTCCTCGGTGCACATTGTCGATGTCCTCTGCAAGTTTCCGAAGCTTAGCCAAGTGCTCTTGCAATCTGTCTCTTGCCACTGACAACAATTCCATCAGTGTTTGGTTGATTTCCTTCTTCCCTGACAAACTGGCAGGAGAAAGAGAGAGAAAATAATGAGTCTGCAGGTGTAAATCGTCTCCTCTGCACCTTGTGCAGTGTGGACGTGCTCCTATTGACATCCATGGCAGCCACACTCATTTACACCAGGGAGGAGTTTGGTCCTTGGGGATGGGGAATCTCAATGCGTTCTTTAGATAGACTCACCAGATTTAACATGTGACCACAGAATTGCCACATTAGATCAGGTCAATGGCACATCTGCTGCAGGTGAGGAGTACTCTGTGCCCAATGGGACCATAAGAACAGCCAGACTGGGTCAGACCAAAGGTCCATCCAGCCCAGTGTCCTGTCGGCTGACAGTGGCCAATGCCAGGTGCCCCAGAGGGAGTGAACACAACAGGGAATCCAGTGATCCCTCCCCTGTCGCCCATTCGCAGCCTCTGACAAGCAGGTTAGGGGCACTCTCCCTGCCCAGCCTGACTAGCAGCCATTGGTAGACCTGTCCTCACGTATCTAGCTCTTTTTTGAACCAGTATCCAGTAGCTTATTCGCCTTTAATCTCTGAGGACAGGACAAGAAGCAATGGGCTCAAACCGCAGCAAGGGAGGTTTAGGTTGGACATTAGGAAAAGCTTCCTGCGTGTCAGGGTGGTTAAACACTGGAATAATTTGTCTAGCGAGGTTGTGGAATCCCCATCTCTGGAGGTATTGAAGAGCAGGTTGGACACACACCTGTCAGGGATGGTCTAGACAGTGCTGGGTTCTGCTGTAGGGCAGGGGACTCGACTGCATAGAACTGGAAGAGACCTCAGAAGGTCAAGTCCAACCCCCTGCGCTAGGCAGGACCAATGCCAACTAAATCAACCCGGCCAGGGCTGTGTCAAGCCGAGACTTAAACACCTCTAGGGATGGAGACTCCACTACTTCCCTAGGGAACCCAGCCCAGCGCTTCCCCGCCCTCCTAGTGAAATAGTTTTTCCTAATATCCAACCTGGACCTCTCCCACCACAACTTGAGACCATTGCTCCTTGTTCCGCCATCTGTCACTACTGAGAACAGCCTCTCTCCATCCTCTTTGGAACCTCCCCTCAGGAAGTTGAAGGCTGCTATCAAATCCCCCCTCACTCTTCGCTTCTGCAGACTAAACAGACCCAAGTCCCTCAGCCTCTCCTCATAAGTCATATGCTCCAGCCCCCGAATCATTTTGGTCGCCCTCCGCTGGACCCGCTCCAATAAATCCACATCCTTTTTGTAGTGGGGGGCCCAGAACTGGACACAACACTCCAGATGTGGCCTCACCAGAGCCGAATAAAGGGGAATAATGACATCTCTGGATCTGCTGGCAATGCTCCTCTTAATGCAACCTAATATGCCATTAGCCTTCTTGGCTACAAGGGCGCCCTGTTGACTCATCTCCAGCTTCTCATCCACTGTAACCCCAGGTCCTTTTCTGCAGAACTACTACTTAACTGGTTGGTCCCCAGCCTGTACCAATGCTTGGGATTCTTCCGTCCCAAGTGCAGGACTCTGCACTTGTCCTTGTAGAACCTCATCAGATTTCTTGTGGCCCAATCCTCCAATTTGTCTAAGTCACTCTGGACCCTATCTCTACCCTCCAGCGTATCTACCTCTCCCCCTAGCTTAGTGTCATCTGTGAACTTGCTGAGGGTACAATCCACCCCCTCATCCAGGTCACTAATAAAGATGTTGAACAAACCATCTCCAGAACCGAGTACCTTCTCACACCCCTGCAGTGCAAGAACTGGGGCTGAGGTGGGGCTTTCCATCCCGAGGGCAGCCCTGACAGAGACGGGCCCAGTCCCTGTCTGGGGTCCTGAGGCACCACTGCACTCCTGTGAAGAGCAAGGGACCCCATGTGCATGCATTGCCCAGGGAGAGGAGAGCGGCTTACCTTGCTTCCAAACTGCAGTCAAGAAACTGATCGGGCACCGCTCTCTCGCAGACGGAGTTCTCGGCTGTCTCCCCGCAGCAGAGGTATCGTCCGTTCTCGTACCCCCCCTTGTGATTTAGGGTAATTTCAAATTCATACTCGATGTTGTTTGCATTTCGTAGCGCTTTCTCGAGGGAATCCGGGTCTGAGGCACTTTTTACCAGCTTCCCTCTGCAGGCTACAGTGATGCCGGCCTTGGAATAGGTGAGATCACGGACGCCCAGGAAGTGAGACACTTCATGGATCAGCGTCCCCGGCTGGGAGTCTTCCCCAAGGTGTGCAGGAGCCTTCCAGAACAGCGGGCACAGATAGACTGTCCTGTCCCCAGCCGTGGGGTAAACGTAAGCGTAGGTGTGTTCTCTGCTTTTACCCCCGATTTCCTTTCTCAGATCCTCCTTAAACGTCACAGCGCCCAGCTCTGAGATGAGACCTCGAACCAACTTTTCTGTCAGGATCGCGTGGCGCTCCATCCAGAATCTGGGCTCTCCACTCTCCCCAAAAACCAGATACTGGGGCACCTCCATGAGCACTCGGTCCTTCTTCTTCAGGGCGTCTCTCAGGGTCTCCATCGCTCTCTGCTTTGCCGCTTCCGCACGTTGTCGCTTTCCTTCAGGGAGGGGGGTCGGCTTCCAGGAAGAGCCATCTGCTGTTACGACAGAGCACTCCCTTCCACTCTCTGCCTTGCTGGTCACGAACATTTCCCGGCCACTCACCCTCGCCCCGACGTAGCCGTTCGCTGCGGCCAGGCGTGATTCTCCGGGGCGCTGTCTCTGTCAGACACAAGATTGGGCTTTGGTCACGCGCCTTGCGGGGTAACGGCTCCGACACATTTCGATCCACTCGAGTGGGGACACAGGAAAGGCCGGGACAGCCCATCCCAACACGCCCATCTAGCCCCCTCCTCTCTCTCTGAACGGGGCTGGTACCAGCTGCTCCAGAGGAAGGGGCAAGAAACCCCCTAGTGAACAAGCACGACTACTATGACGTGGAGAAAATGTTCTTCCTAGCTCTGGGTAGTTAGAGCTTGGTTGGCTTGTGCCCTGAACTAACCTGCCCCCTCTTTAGACTCTGCTCACGGGGGGGGGGGGAAGGTTCCCGGACTCCTAATGACTTTGTTACTCATCTGAACGTCCCTTATTTCTGCTCAGTCCTTGGTGAGCAAAGCCGGGGCCAGCCTGAGACTTTCCGGGACACTGTAGTACTGTCCCACCTCCAGTCTGAGAGCCCCAGTGCTCTTAAGGAGGATGAAAGTCTCAAGAGAAAAGAGCATTCAATGGGAGCAGAGGGAAACCATCCTGTAGTTGGGACCCTCCTCCCAGAGGATGTTGCAGTATCCTCTCGCACTGAGGATACCTCTGAGGGGGAGGGAATGCCAGTTAGGAAGAGGCAGGTGTTAGTAGTGGGCTATTCAATCTTTAGAAACAGATAGTTGGGTCTGATGACCGGGAGAACCGTATGGTCACTTGCCTGCCTGGTGCGAAGGTTGCGGATCTCTCAAAGCATCTAGACAGACTTATGCGTAGTGCTGGGGAGGAGCCGGTGGTCGTGGTACATGTAGGTACCAATGACGTAGGGAAGGGTAGGAGAGAAGTCCTGGAGGCCAAATTTAGATTGCTAGGAAAGAGACTGAAATCCAGGACCTCTATGGTGGCATTCTCAGAAATGCTTCCAGTTCCACGCGCAGGGCCAGGTTGGCAGGCAGAGCTTCAGAGTCTCAATGCGTGGATGAGATGATGGTGTAGGGAAGAAGGGTTTAGATTTATTAGGAACTGGGGACACTTTTGGGGGAGGAGGAGCCTATACAGGAAGGATGGGCTCCACCTAAACCAGGGTGGAACCAGACTGCTGGCACTAAACATTAAAAAGGCCGTAGAGCAGTTTTTAAACTAAGAGATGGGGGAAAGCCGATTGGTGTGGAGATGCACGTAAATCGGAGGGAGACTTCTCTTAGAGGAGAATCCATTGATAGAGATTCTCTAGGCTGTAGTCAGAAAGAGAGGAGGGGAGAGGGCAAACCATGGGCCAGAGCAGACAAACAACCGCATCCAAAGGAATCCAATGCATCAGGGAAGGGCAGACAAAGAAGCAGTGGCAAATTTTTAAAGTGCTTCTACACAAATACTAGGAGTCTGACTAATAGGATGGGTGAACTAGAGTACCTCGTATTAAATGAGGAGATTGACATAATAGGCATCACTGAAACCTGGTGGAATGAGGAAAATCTGTGGGACACAATCATACCGGGATATAAAATATATCGGAAGGATAGAGCAGGCCGGGTGGGAGGCGGAGTGGCACTGTATGTGAAAGATAATGTAGAATCAAAGGAAATAAAAATATTAAGTGAATCAACATGTTCAATAGAATCGCTATCGATAGTAATTCCATGCTCCAATAATAAGAAATTAGCAGTAGGGATATATTACCGACCACCTGACCAGGACAGCGATACTGACATTGAAATGCTAAGGGAGATTAGAGAGGCTACCAAAATAAAGAACTCTATAATAATGGGGGATTTTAATTACCCCCATATTGACTGGATCCATGTCACCTCAGGAAGACAAGCAGAGATAACATTTCTCAATGGCTTAAATGACTGCTTCTTGGAGCAGCTGGTGCAGGAACCCACAAGGGGAGAGGCAATTCTCGATTTAGTCCTGAGTGGAGCGCAGGATCAGGTCCAGGATATAACCGTTACAGGACCGCTTGGGAACAGTGACCATAATATAATAACATTCAACATTCCTGTGGTGGGAAGAACACCTCAGCAGTCCAGCACCCTGGCATTTAATTTCAAAAAGGGGAATTACACAAAAATGAGGAGGTTGGTTAAACAGAAATTAAAAGGCACAGTGACTAGAGCCAAATCCCTGCAAGCCGCATGGAAACTTTAAAGACACCATAATAGAGGCCCAACTTAAATGTATACCCCAAATTAAAAAACATAGCAAGAGACCTAAAAAAGAGTCACCGTGGCTTAACCACCATGTAAAAGAAGCAGTGAGGGACAAAAAGGTATCTTTTAAGAAGTGGAAGTCCAATCCTAGTGAGATAAATAGAAAGGAACATAAACACTGTCAAATCAAGTGTAAACATGTAATAAGAAAAGCAAAAAAAGATTTTGAGGAACAGCTAGCCAAAAACTCAAAAAGAAATAAAATGTTTTTTAAGTACATTAGAAGCAGGAAGCCTGCTACAAAACTTGTGGGTCCCCTAGATGATCAAGGTATAAAAGGAGCAATCAAGGATAATAAAGCCATTGCGGAGAAACTAAATGATTTCTTTGCTTCAGTCTTCACGGCTGAGGATGTTGGGGAGATTCCCGAATCTGCACCATCTTTTAAGGGTGATGAATCTGAGGAACTTTTCCGGATTGAAGTGTCATTAGAGGAGGTTTTGGAACAAATAGAAAAACTTAATGTTAACAAATCTCCGGGACCGGATGGCATTCATCCAAGGGTTCTAAAAAAACTCAAATGGGAAATTGCTGAGCTATTATCTGTGGTTTGTAACCTATCCTTTAAATCGGCTTCCGTACCTAATGACTGGAAGGTAGCCAACGTGACACCAATATTTAAAAAGGGCTGAAGAGGCGATCCTGGCAATTACAGACCGGTAAGTCTAACTTCAGTACCGGGCAAATTAGTCGAAACAATAGTAAAGAATAAAATTGTGAAGCATGTAGAAGAACATAGAATCATAGGACTGGAAGGGACCTCGAGAGGTCATTGAGTCCAGCCCCCCGCCCTCAAGGCAGGGCCAAGCTCCGTCTACACCATCCCTGACAGATGTCTATCCAACCTGTTCTTAAATATCTCCAGAGAGGGAGATTCCACCACCTCCCTTGGCAATTTATTCCAATATTTGACCACCCTGACAGTTAGGAATTTTTTCCTAATGTCCAATCTAAACCTCCCCTGCTGCACTTTAAGCCCATTACTCCTTGTCCTGTCCTCAGAAACCAAGAGGAACAAATTTTCGCCTTCCTCCTTGTGACACCCTTTTAGATATTTGAAAACCGCTATCATGTCCCCCCTTAATCTTCTTTTTTCCAAACTAAACAAGCCCAGTTCATGAAGCCTGGCTTCATAGGTCATGTTCTCTAGACCTTTAATCATTCTTGTCGCTCTTCTCTGTACCCTTTCCAATTTCTCCACATCTTTCTTGAAATGTGGCGCCCAGAACTGGACACAGTACTCCAGCTGAGGCCTAACTAGCGCAGAGTAGAGCGGCAGAATGACTTCACGAGTTTTGCTTACAACACACCTGTTGATACAACCTAGAATCATATTTGCTTTTTTTGCAACAGCATCACACTGTTGACTCATATTCAACTTGTGGTCCACTATGACCCCTAGATCCCTTTCCGCCATGCTCCTTCCTAGACAGTCGCTTCCCATCTTGTATGTATGGAACTGATTGTTCCTTCCTAAGTGGAGCACTTTGCATTTCTCTTTATTAAACCTCATCCTGTTTACCTCTGACCATTTCTCTAACTTGCTAAGGTCATTTTGAATTATGTCCCTATCCTCCAAAGAAGTTGCAACCCCACCCAGTTTGGTATCATCTGCAAACTTACTAAGCGTACTCTCTATCCCAATATCTACATCATTGATGAAGATATTGAACAGTACGGGTCCCAATACAGACCCTTGAGGAACTCCACTTGTTATCCCTTTCCAGCAGGATTTAGCACCGTTAACAACAACTCTCTGACTATGGTTATCCAGCCAATTATGCACCCACCTTATCGTGGCCCTATCTAAGTTATATTTGCCTAGTTTATCAATAAGAATATCATGCGAGACCATATCAAATGCCTTACTAAAGTCTAGGTATATGACATCCACCGCTTCTCCCTTATCCACAAGGCTCATTATCCTATCAAAGAAAGCTATCAGATTAGTTTGGCATGACTTGTTCTTCACAAACCCATGCTGGCTATTCCCTATCACTTTATTACCTTCCAAGTGTTTGCATATGATTTCCTTAATTACCTGCTCCATTAGCTTCCCTGGGACAGATGTTAAACTGACCGGTCTGTAGTTTCCTGGGTTGTTCTTATTCCCCTTTTTATAGATGGGCACAATATTTGCCCTTTTCCAGTCTTCTGGAATCTCCCCTGTCTTCCATGATTTTTCAAAGATCATAGCTAAAGGCTCAGATACCTCTTCTATCAGCTCCTTGAGTATCCTGGGATGCATTTCATCAGGACCTGGTGAATTGCTGACATCTAACTTTCCTAAGTGATTTTTAACTTGTTCTTTGTGTATCCTATCTTCTAAACTTACCCTCTCTCTGCTTGTATTCACTACGTTAGGCACACCTCCAGACTTCTCGGTGAAGACCGAAACAAAGAAGTCATTGAGCATCTCCGCCATTTCCAAGTTTCCTGTTACTGCTTCTCCCTCCTCACTAAGCAGTGGGCCTACCCTGTCCTTGGTCTTCCTCTTGCTTTTAATGTATTTATAAAAGGTCTTCTTGTTTCCCTTTATGCCTGTAGCTAGTTTGATCTCACTTTGTGACTTTGCCTTTCTAATCTTGCCCCTGCATTCCCGTGTTGCTTGCCTATATTCATCCTTTGTTAGTTGTCCTAGTTTCCATTTTTTATATGATTCCTTTTTTATTTTGAGATCATGCAAGATCTCCTTGTTAAGCCAAGCTGGTCTTTTGCCATATTTTCTATCTCTCCTACACATCGGAATAGCTTCCTTTTGGGCCCTTAACAATGTCCCTTTGAAAAACTGCCAACTCTCCTCAGTTGTTTTTCCCTTCAGTCTCGATTCCCATGGGACCTTACCTACAAGTTCTCTGAGCTTATCAGAATCTGCCTTCCTGAAATCCATTACCTCAATTGTGCTGGTCTCCCTTCTACCTTTCCTTAAGATCATGAACTCTATTATTTCGTGATCACTGTCCCCCATACTGTCTTCCACTTTCAAGTTCTCAACTAGTTCCTCCCTATTTGTTAAAATCAAATCCAGAACAGCTTCTCCTCTGGTAGCTTTTTCAACCTTCTGAAACAGAAAGTTGTCTCCAATGCAGTCCAGAAACTTATTGGATAGCCTGTGCCTCGCTGTGTTAGTTTCCCAACATATGTCTGGATAGTTGAAGTCCCCCATCACCACCAAATCTTGGGCTTTGGATAGTTTTGTTAATTGTTTAAAAAAGGCCTCATCCACCTCTTCCACCTGGCTAGGTGACCTGTAGTAGACTCCTAGCATGACATCACCCTTATTTTTTACCCCTTTTAGCTTAACCCAGAGACTCTCTACACAGCTATCTCCTACGTTCATCTCCACTTCAGTCCAAGTGTGTACATTTTTAATATACAAGGCAACCCCTCCTCCCTTTTTTCCCTGTCTGTCCTTCCTGAGCAAGCCGTACCCTTCCATACCAACATTCCAATCACGCGTCCCATCCCACCAGGTTTCTGTAATACCAATGATATCAGTTGTATTTATTTGCTAGGAATTCCAGTTCTTCCTGCTTATTACCCATACTTCTCGCATTTGTATTGAAGGATAAACTTAACTGTTGTCAGTATGACCCCTGCTGAGACCTGGATGTTAAGTCTGGTCTTTGTAAAGAGGTACGTGCTTGAGCACAGGTATACAAAAGGAGGGGACAGGTGAAACTGGTTTGAACCTGTTGTAAGGCCTGCAAAAGGACTGTGAGGGGACAAATGATGATTGGAGGGAATTTGGTGCAAAGGGGCATGACCTGTATATGCAACTGTAAGTGGTCAGTAAAAGGGGGGTAATTACCATGTAAGAAAGTACAAAAGACCTTGCCTTTTGTTTGGGCATTTGCAGAAACTTTGCAGAAACTTTTTTTCTCCTGAGTATCCTGGATGTTTTTGCCCTGGAATGCATTCCCGAATAAAGCTGGTTGCTTAAGAAGGGTGTCTGGAATTGATTTGGTAGGGGTTTTGGGCCCCCATCCAAACCCTCGGATTAAATTCTCCGTCAGTATATAGGCATCTAAGATACTGATTTGATCTTGCCTCCCTGTTGTGCCCTGACCCTCCTTTCTCCTTGCCATTATAGGCCGTAGTCCCCCCATTTCCAACCCATCTCCCAGTCCCACACATTCAGCACTTACCTGTGGGCTTTGCTCACCTGTCCCCGTCGAACCTAGTTTAAAGCCCTCCTCACAAAGTTAGCCATAATTCGTTGGACAAAAGTCAACATGGTTTCTGTAAAGGGAAATCCTGTCTTACTAATCTATTAGAGTTCTTTGAAGGGGTTAACAAACATGCGGCCAAGGGGGATCCAGTAGATATAGTATACTTAGATTTTCAGAAAGCCTTTGACAAGGTCCCTCACCAAAGGCTCTTGTGTAAATTACATGGCCATGGGATAAGAGGGAAGGTCCTTTCATGGATTGAAAACTGGTTAAAAGACAGGAAACAAAGGGTAGGAATAAATGGTAAATTTTCAGAATGGAGAGGGGTAACTAGTGATGTACCCCAAGGGTCAGTCCTGGGTCCAATCCTTTTCAACTTATTCATAAATGATCTGGAGAAAGGGCTAAGCAGTGAGGTGGTAAAGTTTGCAGATGATACCAAACTGTTTAGGATAGTCAAGACAGAAGCAGACTGTGAGGGACTCCAAGAAGATCTCACCAAACTGAGTGATTGGGCAACAAAATGGCAAATGAAATTTAATGTGGATAAGTGTAAAGTAATGCACATAGGGAAAAATAACCCCAACTATACCTACAGTATGATGGGGGCTAATTTGGCTACGACAAATCAGGAAAGAGATCTTGGAGTTATCGTGGACAGTTCTCTGAAAACTTCCACACAGTGTGCAGCGGCGGTCAAAAAGGCAAATAGGATGCTAGGAATTATTAAGAAAGGGATAGAAAATAAGACCCAGAATCTCTTACTGCCCCTGTATAAAACTATGGTACGCCCACATCTTGAATACTGTGTACAGATGTGGTCTCCTCACCTCAAAAAAGATATTTTGGCCTTGGAAAGGGTTCAGAAAAGGGCAACTAAAATGATTAGGGGTTTGGAACGGGTCCCATATGAGGAGAGGTTAAAGCGACTGGCACTTTTCAGTTTAGAAAAGAGGAGACCGAGGGGGGATATGATAGAGGTCTATAAACTCATGAGTGGTGTGGAGAGGGCGGATAAAGAAAAGTTATTTATTAGTTCCCATAATAGAAGAACTCGAGGACACCAAATGAAATTAATGGGTAGCAGGTTTAAAACTAATAAAAGAAAGTTCTTCTTCACACAGCACGTAGTCAACCTGTGGAACTCCTTGCCAGAGGAGGCTGTGAAGGCTAGGACTATAACAGAGTTTAAAGAGAAGCTAGATAATTTCATGGAGGTTAGGTCCATAAAAGGCTATTAGCCAGGGGATAAAATGGTGTCCTTGACCGGTGAGTCTGCATCCCGGGTACTGGTGGGGAGATGGCCTACGCCCGACTCCTGAAGACAGAGCTGGTGGGGCTGTGCAGAGAGAGCGTCCTGCCCGTGAGGAATGCAACCAAGGCCCAGCTGATTGCCCAGCTGGAAGAGACTGACCCGTCCAAGGGCCTGGATCCTGTCCCAGCGGGGAGCAGCCCGACCTCCCTGGGAGCGTCTCAGACTCGGAGAGGGGGCAGAGCACCGGAGCCCGCTGGAGAGATGGGATGGCCTCCCAGGGAAGCCCTGCAAGCCATAGTCTGTCCAGGGCAGGGTCTAGCCAGCAGAGCTCCAGCGGCTGCAGATCAGGCTGCGGATGAAGGAATTGGAAGTAGAGGACCGAGAGAAGCAGCGACAGCATGAGCTGGCCATGGCAGAGCAGAGAAGTGGTGGGGCCACGGCTGTGCAGAGTGGGCAGGGGCCCCAGGTTCTTGGGGTGGCCAGACGCTTGGAGAGGCTCGTGGCGGCCCAACTGAAGGACATGGGCGACATAGACGGGTTCCTCAGCTCCTTTGAGAGGGCCTGTGGACTGCAACGGGTCCCCCCAGCTGACTGGCTGCAGGAGCTCGTCCCCGCACTGAGCCAGGAAGCGGCCGGAGTGCTCAGTCAGCTGGAGGACCTACAGCCAGGGGATTACCACCGAGTCAAGGAGGCCCTGCTGCACAAGTTCGGGCTGACCCCCGAGATGTACAGGAAGAAGTTCCGGGGGGTACAGAAAGAGCCACGGGAGACCTATGTGGATCTGGCCTCCCGCCTGGCGCAATACTGCCGCAAGTGGGTGTCTGGAGTCGGAGCCCAGACCGCAGAGGAGCTGCTCAAGCTGGTCATGATGGAGCAGTTCTATGAAGCGTGCCCACCCAAACTGAGGCTGTGGCTCAAGGACCAGAGACCAGAGAACCCCCAGGAGGCCGGGAGGCTGGCGGAGGAGTTCACGGAGAGCCGGTCCGGGTGTGAACGGGAGTCCACAAGAGAGAGAAGCACGAGGAGATCGATTCCTGGCTGAGTGACAGAGAGAGTCACCGATGAGATGAGCCCAAGTGACCAGGACCAACCATCTGCACCCCAGAGAACCAGCCTGGACCTGGGCAAAGCCAACCCAAAGGGGGCCACAGAACCTAACTTGCCATCGCTGCGAGGCTATGACCCGAGGCTTGCTAGGATTAACTGGATGTGGCTGGGGGAAGGGCAGGCTGCTCCAGAGGCAGGGGCTGGCAGGAAAACCCCAGCTCAGAGTGGGGGGAAGGACGCTCAGTGCACCTCCCCTGGGAGGTCTGACCCTTGGGAGGTGGATTTCTCCGTGTACCAGATGGGGGCAGGACGGCCCCTGCAGGTGGATGGCAGGGAAGTGATGGGCTATTGGGACACAGGGGCGGATGATCCAACATAGTGGCCCCAGAGCGGGTACTACCCCACACCCAGCTGACCCTGAAGGGCATAGACGGGTCCCCGTTTAAGGTGCCTGTAGCCCGGGTGCATCTGAAATGGGGGGCCAAGGAAGGTCTCAAGGAAGTGGGGGTGCACCCACACTTGCCCACAGAGGTGCTGATGGGGAATGACCCAGAGGAGTGGCCCCAGGAATCCCAGCAGGCTCTAGTCACTGCCCAGAGCCAGAGCCAGCGAGAGCTGGCAACCTGGATCCAGGGAAGGACTCCCGGGAGGGTCCTCAGGGCCCCATCCCAGCAGACACAGGGTCCGACCTGGCTGGGACTCTGGACGTAGGCCAGGGCAGGGAACAAGTCCCAATCCCTGCCCCAGTGGCTGAATTCTAGGCCGCGGTGAAGGCAGACCCCTCCTTACAGGTGCTGAGGGACTGGGCTGGCCTTGGCACGGCCCAGGCCCCGGGGAAAGGCTGCCAGGGGATATTCCTATGGGAGAAGGGATACTTTTACCAGGAATGGCTTCCCCCAGGAAGGTGGGGGGATGGGGATTCCAGAGGCAGCTGGTGGTCCCCCAAAGGTATCGCCGCAAGCTGCTGCACCTGGCCCATGACACTCCCCTCTCGGTACACTAGGGAATCTGATGCACCCGGCTGAGGCTGCTCCAACACTTCTACTGGCCGGGGGTATTTGCGGCCGTGCAGCGGCACTGCCGGGCCTGTGACTCCTGCCAGAGGGTGGGGGAGGCCCAAGAGAGAAGGAGAGCGGCTTTGAGGCCCCAACCCCGTATAGAGGAGTGGTGCTGGAAGGCAGTAATAGAGATAGTGGGGCCTGTTGGGCTGACCTGGCCAGGGAACAAATACATCTTGGTGGCAATGGAATTAGCAACCAACTGCCCCAAGGCCGTGGCTCTGCCCTGTATTGAGGCAGACACGGTGGCAGACGCTGCTGGCCCTTTTCAGCAGGGGGGTTCCCCCAGGAGTCCTCAGGGACCAGGGGTCCCACTTCATGTCGGCCCCGCTCCGGGGCTTGTGGGAGACGCACGGGGCCCGGCTCACGTGGACCCCAGC
Organism: Pelodiscus sinensis; assembly: GCF_049634645.1. NCBI lineage: Eukaryota > Metazoa > Chordata > Testudines > Trionychidae > Pelodiscus > Pelodiscus sinensis. The sequence goes on from NW_027465812.1 coordinate 124,107, forward strand.
GTAGGGCGCCCGGCCCAGCGGGCTGGTGGGGAGGTTCCAGGGGACCCTGAAGAGGGTGCTGGAGGCCTTTATGCTCTGGCACCCGCAGGACTGGGGCGAGTACCTGCCCCCCTGCTGCCTGCACATGGGGAGGCGTCCCAATGGTCTGCCTGGCTTTCCCGGACCGAGACGGGGTGCAGAAGGACCCCCTGGGCTCGCTGAGAGAGTTATGGGAGGGGAAGACCTCCCCGGATGGAGCGTTGTGGGTGAAGACACCCTGGCTTTCTGGGAAAGGCTCGCTGATCTCATGGGCCCAGCCAGAGAGACCCTGGCCAGAGATCAAGGGCAGTGGAAGGGCTGGTCCGGCCACAGAGGATAGTCCCGTGTCGGTCCCCCCAGAGCTGTACAGCAACTGGACGGGGGGAGCCGATTCCTGCAGGGCATCGCCGCAACCAGCCCGAGCCAAGGGGAGCGCCAGTGTCCCCATGGCAGGTCTCCAGGCAGTGGACTCGAACTTCCCTAGGCCACAAGCAGAGTGACCCTGCTCAGTTCGCTTTTGGAGTGGGGAGAACTGTGACGTAGTGGGGGTATCGGGCTGGTTGCTGGCTGGGGCTGTGGGTGACCCCCACTGGCTGCTGCTTGTACCACGGCCCAGCCGAGTAGCTGATGGGTCAGGAAGATGACCTGTTCAACCGGTTACCTCCCAGGGAGAGGAACGAAGGGAGGAAGGCGGAGTGCAGCCCTGGCTGGGGGGCAGGGCTGGAGGAGAGTTTTAGTTTCTGTCTGGGATCATGGAGGAAGCAGCCTGAGCAAGAGGCTGGGATTTAGGGGCCCAGGCTCCCCCATCTCAAGGGGGGCTGAGGCACCCTAGGCCTGCCCTGGAACCAGATTCCATCTGTGCTGGGCTGTACCCTGGAGAAGCAATAAACTCCCTCTGTTCTACTGGCTGGGGGAGTCTGTTCGTGCCACTCCGGGGGTGCAGGAGTCGGGGGAACCCCAGCGCGCCGTCACAGCAAGTCGTGCCTGACCAATCTGATTAGCTTCTATGATGAGGTAACTGGCTCTGTGGATATGGGAAAGTCAGTGGATGTGATAGACCTTGACTTTAGCAAGGCTTTTGATACGGTCTCCCACAATATTCTTGCCAGCAACTTAAGGAAGTATGGCTTGGATAAATAGACTGTAAGATGGTAAAAAACCTGGCTAGACTGTCAGGATGAGCAGGTATTTTTTAACAGCTCGATGTCAGGATGGGGGTTGGTTTCTAGCGGAGTGCCCCAAGGATTGGTTCTGGAGCTGGTTTGTTCAACATCTTTATCAATGACCTGGATGAGGGGATGGATTGCACCCTCAGCAAGTTTGCAGATGACACTAAGCTAGGGGGAGAGGCAGATACATTGGAGGGCAGGGAGAGGGTCCTGAGAGTCCTTGACCGATTAGAGGATTGGGGGAAAAGAAATCTGACAAGGTTCAACAAGTCCTGCCCTTGGGACGGAAGAATCCCAAGCATTGGTACAGGCTGGAGACCGACGGGCTAAGTAGCAGTTCTGCAGAAAAGGACCTGGGGGTTACAGTGGATGAGAAGCTGGATATGAGTCAACAGGGCGCCCTTGTAGCCAAGAAGGCGAATGGCATATTAGATTGCATTAGGAGGAGCATGGCCAGCAGATCCAGAGAAGTGATTAATCCCCTTTATTCGGCTCTGGTGAGGCCACATCTGGAGTATTGTGTCCAGTTCTGGGCCCCCCACTACAGAAGGGATGTGGACGCATTGGAGAGGGTCCAGCAGAGGGCAACCAAAATGCTGAGGGGGCTGGAGCACATGACCTACGAGGAGAGGCTGAGGGATTTGGGTCTGTTTAGTCTGCAGAAGAGAAGAGTGAGGGGGGATTTGAGAGCAGCCTTCTCCCAAGCAATACAAGCTGTCCATGGGCCAAGCTCCAAAGACCAATGGTTTTACATTCCCAGGATGGCTCTACCCTCTTCAAGGACAATGCGGCCATTACACAATGCTGGAAGGGGCACGTTGAGAGCCTACTGAATCACAGCCTCTGAAATACCATCGTGCCCATTCCACACCACCCAGCACCGGAACACCTTGCTGGTCCTCCGACTGCGGAAGAAGTCCAGCGCGCTATCACTGAAGAAGAAAAAAATCACAGGACAGCTCCCCCGGACAGCATCCCCACTGAGGCTATTTAAAGCGGGTGGGACAATGTTTCAGTGCAAACGTTGCCAAACCTGCTCACTGAGAAGAAATCCACCTGACTTTAGGAACACAAATCTAGAGAAGTGATTATTCCCCTTTATTCGGCTGTGGGGAGGCCACATCTGGAGTATTGTGTCCACTTCTGGGCCCCCCACTACAGAAGGGATGTGGACGCATTGGAGAGGGGCCAGTGGAGGGCGACCAAAATGATGAGGGGGCTGGAGCATATGACTTATGAGGAGAGGCTGAGGGACTTGGGCTTGTTTGGTTTGCAGAAGAGAAGAAATAGGGAGAGGATTTGAGAGCAGCCTTCAACTCCCTGAAGGGAGGTTCCAAAGAGGCTGGAGAGAGGCTGTTCTCAGTGGTGACAGATGGCGGAACAAGGAGCAATGGGCTCAAGTTGTAGTGGGAGAGGTCCAGGTTGGATATTAGGAAAACTCTTTCCCTAGGAGGGTGGTGAAGCACTGGGATGGGTTACCTAGGGAAGTAGTGGAGTCTCCATCCCTAGAGGTGTTTAAGTCTCGGCTTGACACAGCCCTGGCCGGGTTGATTTAATTGGGATTGGTCCTGCCTAGGGCAGGGGGCTCACTTGCTTAGATAGCTACAGACGTGTATAGATTAGCCATTGGTTTGATTGTTGTTTCTAGCAAAGTGATTTGGCTGAAACGCAAGAGGCCCACGGGCAATATCCTGTATGTTGAGCTAAGGCAAGTTAGTAGTTTTGTCTGGTACCTTTCACCCAGATGGGGAAGGACGACCTGCATGTGTTCAGGCCCTTTCCCCTGGATAAATGGTGGTAAGAGAGAGCCACTCTTCATGCTGTTTTCCTGCTGGTAGCTAGCGCAGGGGATTTTTATAGGGGGAAATGGCAGCACGCCACCTTTGAGAATACAACGGCAAAGCAGCTAGCACTGGCTCACATAGACGCCCACACGCACCCCTACACATGCACTGGTTTGCCCATTGATGTTATATTTATTAGTTTATGGTTTGTGGCCAACCAGACTGATTACAGGCGGAGGAGCGGGGGTTTGTTGGTCTGGACCGATGCTTTAGTTTTGGCAGGACATTTTTAAAAATCCTGGCAAAGCAGTTTTTTAAAATTGGGATTAAAAGTTGTGCGTTATTATGCTTTTTTTGCTGGATGTTATTTTTTGTTTTGCTATGCTAAGCTGGTTTTGATGACCAATATTTTGTTTTAATTGGTAAATGCTTACATTTTTTAAAAGAACATTTATTTTTTAACCCATACATTTTTTACTTATATAAAATGGTGCATTTTTAGTTACAGAGAAGCATTTTTTGTTACGAAGACTTTATTTTTGCCTCAAACAGTGATAGACACAATAGTCTGGCTGGGGCAGCATTACCAATGGGAAGGGAAAAGGCCTTTCTGCTTTAGGAAAGGGGGCTGGCAGGGTACACTGAGGCATGCCACTTTGTATAAAGCTACATTTTGGCTACATGGCTACATTAGCCCCCTTTTGATCCATTGTCAGGGGGTACACCCCTGACGGGGGCTGCTGACCCCCTTATACTGACCCGCGTCTCAGTCCAGGCCTATACCGCACCCCAAAGTCCCCAAAAGTCCAGGCCCCTCTATCAGGGGATATACGGTATCAAAGGCCTAGTCCCTCTGAGGCACCTCTCCTGGCCCCAAGCCTGGTTATCCGGGGGGGGCCTGCGTGGTGGGGGGACCCGGGCCCTCCCTCTCCACCGGGTCCCAGCCCAGGGCCCTTCAGGCAGGGTCTATGGCTCCTGCCGGCTCGGCGGGGGATCCGGCCGATACGCACCGAGCCAAACTTTGTATCCCCTGCCCTGGGCTGCTCCCTCCCGCGCCCCGGTTCCCCTGGGGCCCACTGGCCTCCGAGGCAGGACCTGCTGGGGCTGTGGGTACGCTCCGGCCTCCCGGGGTCGGGGGCTGCTTCCTCAGTGTCAGGGTCCAGCACTGGCAGCAACTCTGGTCCCAGTGGCTGCAAAAACACTGGCCTGCTCCCTCACCCAGCTGTTTGTTTGCCTGCTGGGCTCCCTCTGCCTTTATACCTGGCCTCTGTTGGGAGCTACTCCCGGCCCTGCAATGCGGGGCCTGTTCGCCCCATCACACCCCTCAAGAACAATTCTTTAGTGGGTCGCAGTTGTCTTAAGCTATGTCTACACTCGTGGGTTCTTGTGTAAGAATATGTTGCGCAAGGGAGCTTTTGCACAAGAGCGCCCATGGCAGTGTGCACGCTCTCTTGCACAAGAAAGCTCTGATGGCCATTTTAGCCATAGGGGTTTCTTGTGCAAGAAATTCATGTTGCCTGTCCACACTGCCCTCTTGTGGAAGAGCTCTTGTGCAAGAGGGCTCATTCCTCGCGGGGGGAGGAACAACTCTTCCGGAAGAAGCCCTGTTTTCCGACGCTGTAGCGTAAATGTACTTGTGCAAGAATGCGCGTGCAGTGTAGACGCTCTGCAAGTTTTTGCGCAAGAAGCCTGCAGTGTAGATGTAGCCTTAGAGTCGAGAGACTCGGAAGCAATTTGGGCTTGTGGTTATAATGTAATACACATCTCATGTATTTAACAGTACACAGTATTAAATATAAAATAATACCAATACAATTAACAATGGATAAAACATAACAGATAATATGCTTTTAGAAGTTGGGGAACAGCTTGTAAAAATGTTGTACCAGGGAGAGGCTGCTTTTTTTTTTAGATGTAGTAATTTTTAATATATTTTATTAGCCTGTAATATTTAAATAACACTTTTTTAATTTTTTGTCTGTGTTGTAAAGACTGGCTTACTTTTGCTTTTGTTAGTAAGCCATTAGTCCAATTATGCTAGTTTTGGGTAAGAGCAATAAAGAAATGTACCAAAGTGGTAGTTGTAGTTTTAACATTTGGTAAGTACTAAGTGTGGCTGTTAGGATACAGCACAGCGGCGTTACATTTATATCTATTTACTGATGACTGGCTAGTATTTGTGTTTTATAAATTTTTTTAGGATGTAACAGTTTAAAATATGAATGGAAATCAGTCCTGAGAGCCAGGGCGCAATGATGCGGCAAAGAAGCAGTTTGCTAAATTAAGAAGAGAAGAATTTGGAAATGGCTTCCATCTTCTGTGTTTCTTGTGTCATATCTGCCACTCGCAGGGCCCTAGCGCCTGTGCTGCTGTTCATGTTGCGGGAGTGAATTGTTAGTTACCAGGATTGCTCGTTTGCCTTTATTACAGCCCACCCTGGAGAGTTAAAGGAAGAATTCATTTTTGAATAACCTTTAGTTGTTTTAAATTATGGGCAGTTTTTATTAATTGAGATTTTGCTTTTTTGGGGATAGGGATACTGGCTTAGTGGGGGTCCCAATTGTTTACAATTGTAATACAAGCTTTTATTTTTTCACAATGGGGAATTTTAAGCCCCTTTTGCACCTTGCTGGACCATGATATTTGCAGCTGTTGGTTCCCCTTTCCTTAAAGGGATTTGTTAATTTGGGAGGAGGAGGAGGAAGGAGAAGAGCACTTGGTTTTAGAACACCAACTACTTTTTTTCCATAGATAGTATTTGGAGCCTTCAGACTTTTTCAATAAGCTTTTCATGGGTGCTTCATTTTCTTTTCCTTTTCCTTTTCCTTTTTTCCTTTATTTTCTTTTCTTTCTGCTGCATTAACACTTTTAAGCTATACTGTCACATTACCGAATTGGAGGGAAGCAGCCAGATCGCTGCTGCACCCCTGGGGGGGGGTGTTGGCCCCAGAAATTGGTGTGGGGGGAGCCATGTGGGGTATTGAATGGGAGCTTATTGTTTGCTGATCTTATGTACGCTATTTATGTGAGTGTATAATGTCTGTGTGTGTAGGTAGGAATCTGTAATCTGTGTGGAAGCTGAATATTTCTGTGAATGTGGTTAAGCATGGCTATGGACAGGCTGAGTAGCGAAGCCCTGTGGGACAATGGCACTTGATGGGCCAAAGACACACCCAAAGAATGGGGGCTGACACCTGAGAGCAGCCAGCAGGAAACACAGAGATTGGCCTCTGACCAGGTGACTTGCTGCATACAAGAAGAGGCCAGGAAGGGGATAAAAGAGGCCATGTGGTCGATGCCATTTTGTTCTCAGCTCAGCACTTCATCCCAGAGGCAGCACTGCAGGGATCGAAGAGCCCGGAAGACCTGTGAACCCATCCTGATCGTAGGATGTGCAATAAGGACTTTTAAACCAGCAGCTGTAACATCTCTGCTAGAGCCTGCATCGAGGACTGGGAGATTCGGTGCATGTAACGTACTGATCTTTAACCACCTCACTCTCAGGCTTTTCTTTCTTGTGATAATAAACCTTTAGTTGTTAGATGCTAAAGGATTGGCCCAGCGTGATTTGTGGGTAAGGTCCAGAGGGTAAATTGACCAGGGATCTGTGGCTGGTTTCTTGGAACCGGACAGAACTTGTTCGGGGTAGGTGGGATTGGGTGCTAGGACCCCCCCACCCGTGTATAGGCCTGGGGCCATCTGGGGCACGGATATTGCTGGGGTGTCGGGGGGTTTTGCTCGTGATGCTTCAGGCAGGCAGCTGAAGCGCTCTGTGGGACTGGTGTGTGGCCTGTTTGGAGAGGTCGCCAGTCGGGGGCTGTAAGGAGCCCCGGATTTGAGCAATTCACCCTGAGCGGATGCCCTCAGCGGTGCCCAGACACGGCCCGGTCCGTCACAGTGGCGTAGTCGGCAGGATCCACAGATCTTGGTCAATTGAGCTTTGGGATCAGGACCCCACGCTGTCTAAATTTGATTTTTGGTGTTGAGAGTTTGGTTGGGTAAAGGGCAGCCGAAATGAGTCAGTGCCAGTATGAGAGCCTAAGTAGAGAGGCTCTGAAGTATTTGTGCTCGGGGAGAGGCATTGCCTTTAGGAAAAGGGCCTCTAAACTAGATCTGGTAGTGTTGTTACTAACCAGAGATGTGGATGAAAAGGAGCATAAGCGAGCCAAGGAGGCTGCTGAAAGAAGGCAGAAGGCAGATGAAGAAATTGCTAAGAGAAGGCAGGAGATGGATCGGGAACTTGAGATGAGAAAAGCAGAACATGCAGAGGGAAGAGGCAGAGCATGCAAAGAAGATGGCCCTAGCCAAGGAGGAAAATGCTAGACTTGACCTCCAGCTTAAGAGACTAAAAGAACAAGAGAGACTGTATCCTCCTGAAGGTTCAATGTATAACTCTGTGGGTATGCGGTGTTCTTATGATATGGCAGACGTATTGTGCCCAGCTGATGTGATGACCCAACCCCAAAGCATGTGTGAATGCAAACCTTTTGTGTTACCTGTAGCTAACAGGGAGGTTTGGGAAGGGGGTGCATGTGGGTATGGAAAGCTTCCTGGAGCAGGTCAGTCTTACTGTAACCAAGGGGAAAGTGTCTCTATATGTGAGCCTGTGGGTGAGGGCCCGTCTGATGCCTCAGAGGTGAGGCTGGAATCAGAACCAGGGCAGGAAGAGCCCAGAAGTCAGGGAAATGTTTCTCTGGGGCAGTCTGGAGGGGCTGGCCAGAGTGAAGTTTTAGTTGAGGAGCTGGTGGCTGGTGAGGTTTGTGAAATTGAACCTGCACAAGCTGAAATTGAGTTGTGTGAAGAAGCACAGTGTGTGCAAGCTGGCAATTTGGCTGGTGGAAGTAGCAAGGGGGCAGTAAAGGAAGGTGTCTCAGTGGCTAGCTGTATGCCTGAGATTAGCCAGGGGTATTGGGACGAGGGAGAAACTGTCTCTGGTTGTCTGGCTGTGTGTGGGGAAGAGTTTCTTCCTGTGTCTGAGGAAGGTGCCCCACAGCCTCTGATGGCTGAGAGCAGGGCTGTTGTCCCAGAGTTGGGTCTGGATACAGAGAAGGCCCAGAAAGGGGGTGGCTCTAGGTTTGTGTCTGCTGGGGAGAAGGATGAGGTGACTCAGGTAGATCCAGTCAATGTTTTGCCAGAACCCCAGAGATCAGACAGTGGTGACCCTGATATTGTGCCTGATGCTGCTGTGTTGCTGGAAGAGGGGGGAGCAACTCTATGGGACCAGGGTGACCCCTTAGCCCAGGCACAAGGAGAGATTGAGGGCATGTTAACTCTGGTGCCTAATGATGGTGTGGACGTTTACAGCCATCTAGAGAGTTGCACAGGGAGTGAAGGTGCTTCTGACCCTGTCTCTTGTGGGTCTGTCTGTGTGCCTGAGGGGGGATTGTCTGTGAATCCACCAGAGGGGCCAGAGATGACTCAGGGAGTTAGGGAATTGCAGGAGGAGTTGGTTGTGGCTCAGCAAGGCAAGGCTGCTGCAGAGCCAGGGAAGGGTGAACTGCTGCTTAAGGAAGCTCATAGGGAGGAGAGTCCTGGCAGTGCTTGTAGCAAGCAGTTTGCAGTAACTGAGAGAGGTGACAGGGCCTTGCTGGGAGAAGGCATTCAGGAGAAAGCTCTGCCTGTAAAAGGCAGCAGCTTCTTGTGTGAGGCCCTTGTTTTGGTGCCTGACAGACAGAATTTGTCTGTTGGCAGTGACTCCACTGACTTGGGTTTAGGGAAACCCGGCGTGGATGGTGGTGGAGAAGTCTCGGAGGGACTGAGGGTTGTTCCAGATGAGGCAGGAACAGCCAGAGAACTGGAGCAGGCTGCTAACCCAGGGTATGTCTACACTACCCCGCTAGTTCGAACTAGCGGGGTAATGTATGCATACCGCACTTGCTAATGAAGCCCGGGATTTGAATTTCCCGGGCTTCATTAGCATAAGCGGGGAGCCGCCATTTTTAAATCCCCGCTGCTTCGAACCCCGTGTAGCGCGGCTACACGGGGCTCGAACTAGGTAGTTCGGACTAGGGTCCTATTCCGAACTACCGTTACTCCTCGTTTCACGTGAAACGAGGAGTAACGGTAGTTCGGAATAGGACCCTAGTCCGAACTACCTAGTTCGAGCCCCGTGTAGCCGCGCTACACGGGGTTCGAAGCAGCGGGGATTTAAAAATGGCGGCTCCCCGCTTATGCTAATGAAGCCCGGGAAATTCAAATCCCGGGCTTCATTAGCAAGTGCGGTATGCATACATTACCCTCCTAGTTCGAACTAGGAGGGTAGTGTAGACATACCCCCAGTGACTGTGGGTGACCAGCTTGCTGGGAAGTCAGTGTGTGTGGGACAGGATTGTTCCCAGGTGAAGGAGGAGAGTGGGAAGTTAGTGTCTCAGATTCAGGAGAAGGGCTGGGTAGCTAAGTATGCAGAGCAGAACAGCTGTGTGGTCACTCTCCCTGGGATGCAGGAGATGGCAGTTATGCTCCCATCTCTGGACACTGTGGACACTCATAGTCTATCAGGGAGGTTGATACCTGGTTCCATGTGGAAACAGAGGTTAGAGAGGGACAGAGGAGAGACTTGGGAGTCTACAGCTTACTGCTGTTACCCCACTGAGTGGGGGAAGGGGGAGAATTCCAGGGCCATTGTGAGCCAGGGAGTCACGCCCAGCCAGCCCTTTGTCTGGGTCAGGCCAGAGGTTTCAGGCCTGGAGCCCAGAGGACAAGGGGGAGGGGCAGGACTTGTTTTGGCCAAGAAGATTGGCAGTTTAAACCTGAAGGGCCAAAACTGCAATGGTGTGGGGCCAGAGAAGGGGCCTGACGGAGAATTTCAGTATACACCTGGCATAGGATTGTTCTTGTTACTGATGTTAATTCTTGTAACCAATGGATTATTGTTGCAGAGAATTGTAACGGTATACAGTGTGCATGAGTTTATGAAAATACCATGTAATCTGTCTGGAGATGTACCAAACGACAGACGGTATGTAAGGGGACATTGTGATGTTGCTAGTTCATGGTTAATGCTTGTAACTAGTCTTGGAACGTTTTACAGGACAAAAAGGGTTCCAGCCAGAAGGTCCTGTCTGAAAAGGGAAACTGAGGCACGCCACCATTTTATTTTCGTGGCTAAGTGCAAAAATGCCTACACAATTTGGGGTGAGAATACCCACATTCACACAATGTTAATTGTTGTTCAGAGAGTTGCCAGAGCTGGCCTGGATAAATTTGCTATTTTCTTCAGCTCGGGGCAAAATCACCTGACACACTTATGGATCATGCCGCAGAAGCAGATCCAAGTAGCTGTGGTTTTTACCAAGTTCTACCTTGGGTTGGTGAGACAGTGCAAGGACATAATTGTCAATAGGGCAGACCTTGCAATAATGAAGCCTGGGTTCTCATACTGACATTCAGCTCTGTACTGTTGTTTCTGCCATTGGGTAGAACATGTGATGACCCAGAGCCAAAGCATGGGGAGGCCTGAGATGCCCTCAGTGATGTCACTGGCATCACTTCCTGCATCAATTTTGCGTTGGGGGTGTCACGTTACCGAATTGGAGGGGAGCAGCCAGATTGCTGCTGCACCCCTAGGTGGGGGTGCTGGCCCCAGAAATTGGTATAAAAGGGAGCCATGTGGGGTATTGAATGGGAGCTTATTGTTTGCTGATCCTGTGTACGCTATTTATGTGAGTGTATAATGTCTGTGTGTGTAGGTAGGAATCTGTAATCTGTGTGGAAGCTGAATATTTCTGTGAATGTGGTTAAGCATGGCTATGGACAGGCTGAGTAGCCAGGCCCTGTGGGACAATGGCACTTGATGGGCCAAGGACACACCCAAAGAATGGGGGCTGTCATCTGAGAGCAGCCAGCAGGGAACACAGAGATTGGCCTCTGACCAGGTGACTTGCTGCATACAAGAAGAGGCCAGGAAGGAGGGATAAAGAGGCCATGTGGTCGATGCCATTTTGTTCTCAGCTCAGCACTTCATCCCAGAGGCAGCACTGCAGGGATCGAAGAGCCCGGAAGACCTGTGAACCCATCCTGATCGTAGGATGTGCAACTACGACTTTTAAACCAGCAGCTGTAACATCTCTGCTAGAGCCTGCATCGAGAACTGGGAGATTCGGTGCATGTAACGTACTGTACTTTAACAACCTCACTCTCAGGCTTTTCTTTCTTGTAATAATAAACCTTTAGATGTTAGATGCTAAAGGATTGGCCCAGCGTGATTTGTGGGTAAGGTCCAGAGGGTAAATTGACCAGGAATCTGTGGCTGGTTTCTTGGAACCAGACAGAACTTGTTCGGGGTAGGTGGGATTGGGTGCTAGGACCCCCCACCGGTGTGTGAGGCCCGGGGCCATCTGGGGCACGGATATTGCTGGGGTGTCGGAGGGGTTTTGCTCGTGAGGCTTCAGGCAGGCAGCTGAAGCGCTCTGTGGGACTGGTGTGTGGCCTGTTTGGAGAGGTCACCAGTCTGGGGGCTGTAAGGAGCCCCGGATTTGAGCAATTCGCCCTGAGCGGACGCCCTCAGCTGCGCCCAGACACGGCCCGGTCCGTCACATATACAGCGAGCCTTTTTGGAGATTTCAGCATGCTTAAAGGTTTTTTTTTCCCCAAAAGAAAATTATGTATTTTATACATAACAATGTAACGTCCACAATGTAAGTAACAGGGTTACTTGTGGACGTTACATTTATTCCAGTGTTAAACAGTAATATTAGCATTACATTTTTATTTACAAATAGGTGTTTTAAGTATTTTGTTATACTATGCCTTTTATTTAGATAATTTATTTTGGGGCCAATGTGCATTTAATACCTTTTTGAAATGTTTGCCAAGAGTTCAGTTATATTTCTGGGACTTGGACGTGTTAAAGGTCAGAGTACTATGCTTATAAGCAGACCCCCTTTTGTATGTGTAGATTTTAGCATTGTGAATACACAATTTTTTTAAACTTAGGGTTATTTTTTTTATTTTTAGTTTTGATTTTTGTGGAGGGTTACAATTTGAACTGATTTGATTTTAGATAGTTTATTTGGTGACCAGGCATATTTATTATTTGCAGCTCCTCTGTGCTTCCAGCTAGGTTATTTGCACCAACAGACCTTTTTTGGCTCACTAATAGATACAAAGTTCTTAGCAGCCTGGAGATTCTGTCTTAAAAAGGGACACAATGAACTTTCATCAGTTTTGATGACTTTTTACTTTGAAGTTTTGCTCCCACACACAATCTGAAAAAGAAAACACGACTCCTTGAGGCTCCTGGAGCCATGATAGGATATTATTTAATAGCATGTTTTATTGGCTGTTTTTCCTCCTTGGACAATCACAGAGTATATGTTACAGTTTAACTTTTAGAACCCGGCATTGGCATATTCAGTTGTACGTGAGGTGTAACTGTATTTTTATGCTTTTCGTACAGTGGCAGGCTGGTTACTTAGAGCCACCTCAAGGCTCAGGGGTTTGAATTTTGACTTTTTTAGCTTTTATTTGCTATTATCTCTATACGGGTGACCCCCAACTTGTGACCCCCCTGCATTTATGGCCACTCTGGAGCTGTGGGGACGCCTACCGCCCGCCCCCACCCCCAGCCAGCTCAGGGCACCATTCCCGCCCCACCGCGGTGTCACCTACCACCCTGCATAGCCCTTGGCCAGCCAGCTCAGGGCGTTGTTTGTGCCGCACTGTGGGGCCAGCTACTGCCCAGCAGAGCCCCCCGGCTCCAGGAGACAAAGTGGGCTAGGGACAGAACCCCCATTCATAGCATCGCCCTGTGGGCGATACGTGTTCGAGTTACGACGGGCCGACTTACCACGGTTCTCCAGGAACCAATGAGGCCGTAGGGGCGGGGTCGCCTGTATCTATTTCTAAATAAGTTTCTGGGGGTGACGGGGATGTCGTGTCACTCTGCGCCCTGCAGCCCCTCCCTCCCCCTCAGACACGTGGCCTCTCTCCACACCCATGCTCCGGGTTGTGGGGGGGCGCATGGCCTCCAGCTGGGCCGGCCACCCTGTGTCTTTGGCCTAGCCCAGCCCAACCTCCGTGGTGGCTGTGGGAGAGAGCTGGTTCTGCCAAGATGGGGGGGGGGAGGGAATGGGGTAGGGACACACACTCCCCCAATGGCAGCTGGGGGCAGAGAGCCAGGCCTGGCGAGGACGGGCAGGGGGTAGAGTCTTAGCCAGGAATCCCAGGTGCAAAGGGGGAGAGCTGGGGCTGGCCTTGCTCGGTGAGGCCTTGAACCGCCCTCCCACCTGGTGGCCGGGGGAGAGCCGAGGCTGCAGGGCAAGGGTGGGGGCAGGTTTGGAGCCAGGACTGGCACAGCCTGGCCTGCCGGGGGCTCAGCTGTGAGGGGCGGGGTAGCAGTGGGCTGGATTGGCAGCCACTTGCAGGGAGCGCTCCCTGGGGCATGTTGCTGAGGAGGGAGGGTGAGGGGCAAACCTCACAGGGACGAGGCGGGGGCATTTCGCCCAGGGCAGGACGGGCTTTGGGCCCCGTTGGCTGGCGGGATGGAGGCAGGGCAAGAACCGTCTGTCATACGGTCTGCGGCCAGGCCTGTGCAACAGGCTAATATCAGTGTAACTGCCCCTCGGGGGGGCGTCCTGAGCCCCCTCCCACTGCACCGAGCCACCCACAGCCCAGAGCAGCATGGAAAGGAGCCCATTGGCTCTCTCAGCCAAGGGAAACGAAAGCGACACGTGTGAGGAATGAAAGAGCAGCCTGTGGAATTGTCCGTACCCCCCCCCCCACCCTCAACCCCCCACCTCAGTCAGGAGGGGAGCGAGCCAGCCCTGAGCCAGGCTCCGCACTCACCAGATGCTGCTGCGCTTGTGCCCTGCCTGGCCGGTCACTGGGGGCTGCAGCGCGCTCGGCAGGCCGTCGGCCGGGAACGCTGGTGGCACGGTTGGAGCGGTCCGGTTTGCGGCTCGCTGGCTCCCAGGCTGCTGTGGGATCCTCCCTACGGCCTCCTCCCTTATGTAGAGCCTCCCCCTCCCCCGTGCACCGGCCTGGGACTCAGACCTTTCACTTTTGGTTTCTCAAAAAGTGTCTGGAAAGTCCCCAGTGGGCTGGTTACGATGAGGGCGGGGGAATTCCTCCAGTGGAGGTTTGGGGGAAACAGCCGGTCCTCTGGACGGGATTCACAGGCCCATCCCATTGGGGACAGTTCACCTGTCCCGGGGCGCAGCCAGGCCTCCGGGGGCTTGTGTCCAGCGCAGAGTTAGCTTCCGAGCTGGGCGACAAACGTCTCCCAAACTGTGGGCGAGTGAGGGAGGCCGGAATGGTTTGTGAGGCAGAGCTGAGTTTGCTGGGTGCTTCACTGGGGGGAGATACGTATCCACAAGGCCCGTGACGACTTTCTCGCAATGAACTGTTCGGCGCCTCGGTTGGGAATGAATTCTGATTTGAAAACTCCTTCAGTGTCATTTAGTTTTAAAACCTTGAAATCAAAATGAAACTCAACCAAAAAAACTGATCAAAACACATTGGCTGTGTCTAGACTGTCAAGATTTTGCGCACAAGCAGTCACTTTTGCAGAAAAACTTGCCAGCTGTCTACACTGACTGCTTGTATTTGCGCAAGAACAGTGACTTTGCAATGTATAAAATCTTCTTGCGCAAATACTTTCACGCTCCTGCTCAGGAAAAAGCCCTCTTGTGCAAGAATACTTGTGCAAGAGGGCCAGTTTAGACAGGGAAGGACTGTTTTGCGCAAAAAAGCCCCGATGGTGAAAATGGCCACTGGAGCTTTCTTGTGCAAAATCGCGTCTAGACTGGCCACGGATGCTTTTGCGCAAAATCTAGACACGCTTTTGCAGAAATATTTTTAACGGAAAAACTTTTCCATTAAAAGTATTTCCGCAAAATCCTGCCAGTCTAGACACAGCCATTTTGTTTAGTTTGAGTTGCTGCAAACTTTGAACATTTTCAATTCCTGCCCAGTTCAGACTGAATTTTCTTTTCATATTTCAAAATTTCCAGCAAATTGATAAATCTGCGGGGGAGGGGGTGTTGTGTTGCCCGGTTCTAGTTCACTTATGTTCTAGCTCCAGTGGCTGCTCTTGCGTCAAATCCCACCCACAGAAGCTCCTTGCTCAAGGGCAGGGCTGCGATTCATGCGGGCTGGCTGGCTTGGCCGGGGTAGCGAGCCAGCTGACCCGCTGCTGATCTGAGCGCTGTCCTGTGGGTGCAATTGTGAGAGGAACCCAGACACTGACCCTGGCGGCTCTTGCTGTGCCCTGCCCTGGCAAAGGGCTTAAACGTGGCACAGCTGCCTCCCCTTGTCTGTATCCCTGTGCTCAGGTCGAGATCCCCCCACGCCTGCTCTGCACAAGGCACCTCTGTGCCTGACACTGCCCGGTTGGATTTACGGTTGTGTGGCTGCAGCGCTGGGTGAAAGTCCAGGCTGGTGGCCTCTGGGAAGCCAGAACTTGCGCCTTTCCTGCTCTCCGGGTGAGCATCATTCCCCACGCGCCTGGAGCAGGCTGAGCGGAGACGGGACCAGCTGCCGGGTCACAGTCTCTGGGCTCGGCCTGTGTCAGGCTGGGCCGGCGGATCCCACCACCCAAGCGCGCGCCTGATGACAGGGAGGGACCCAGGCAGGCGTTTAAATTACCCCTGGGGTCTGCTCCCAACATTCAGATCCTGCACCGTTCTGGAGATTTGCGCTGCCAAAAGAAGGCGACAGAGCCGCGCCCGTCTCGACTGCTGGGGGTGTGTTTACCACACCGCACAGAGAGCAGCCCGCTCGCTATTCCGCACGTCCGAGCGCATGGCGGTGAAGTGCAAACACCCTGCGTGCCAGTCGGAAGGGTCATTTCACTTACATGACCCACCACCAATCAGGAGATGATATTTAAAAAGCAGAATCTCATTTCGGTGGCTCAGAATTCCACACGTGGCCATCCCGTTGTCTGGCTAATCGTTGTCCTGACCGGCCGGGTATTTCGGGAAGCACTGGGCTCTGACTCTCCGGCTCGGTACGTGGTTTATTTAGTGCCCTCCAAGGCTGTTTTCTTATGGGTCTGTAAAACGCCCTGGGTGGTGCTCTAAGCCCATGGTGCCCTCAGCGGTGCCCAGACCCGGCCTGGCCCGTCACATGTTGCGCTTAGCCCATGGTGCCCTGGCCCAGGGGAAGAAGCGGAAAAGCGCCTGGACCCTCCTAGCTGGGGGTCCCCCTCTGGTCACGTGTAACGAGACCCCTGGGCGTCACGCAGCCGCCTCGAGACGGGCCCAGAGCGTCCCATTCGCCGCGTCTCTTCGCCGAGGAAGGACACTCGCTCCCCGGACAGCGCGGGGCGGGTCCCTGTGGGCTCTGGTCTCCCCGTGCTGCTGGGACCCGGCCTCAGGCGCTGCCTCTGCCCATTGTCGGGCCTGGCGGCTGGGCGCTGTGGGGGCGGGGCCTGGACACGCCACCTACTGGTGCACGAGGGGAAGCGCTCGGGAGCAGGCGCATCCGCCCGGAGTGGCCGCTCGGGCTTGGCCAGGCGGAGCGGTTTGGCCTGCGGCCAGGAGGGGCACAAATGGCTACTTGGGCGCCAGCCAGGCCTGGGTAATGCCCACGGCACCAGCGTCCGGCTCGGGCGGTGGGTTAGAGAGGCGGGGGCCAGGCGGCGTGTGTTGCTCTCCCGGTAGCCGGCCTGGAACCGGACCCGCTGGGCTTGGGGGCAGTGGGCGCGCTGGGGCCGTGTGCAGGGTCCAGGTGCTCTGTGACTCTTCGGTGCTCACAGGTAGATCCGGTTCGGCCCAGCTGAGGGCCTGGTCTCCGTCTGTTGCTCTCGACAGCGGAACGGAGCAGCTGGTCCCGGGATGGGGGCTGGGGCTGGCAGGGTGGAAGGTGCGGCTGGGGCTGGGGGTTCCTGCTGCGCAGGGATAGCGCTGGGAGCCAGGCGCAGCAGCAGACCCCCCAGCACGGCACGGCAGCTCCAGGCAGTGGGAGGAGCGACAGCCTCTGCTGCCAAGGCGCCTCCGGCCCGGCACGCCCCAGACCCAGGCAACACAGTGAACACGACCCCCCGCCTCACACGGGGCTGTTTTATTGCCCCTCCCACAGGGCCGCAGGTCAGCCCAAGAGCAGAGTTAATCCCTGGTCCAGGCGTAGACACGGCAGCTCGTCTCTCTTATATAACCTGCCTTCCTGAGCCTGCGCCCCTCCTGCTCCACAGCCCCCGCCTCTGCCCACAGCCCCACCCAGCAGGCAGGGTTGGGGGAGGGGCAGGACAGGGACCCCCCCTGGGCACCACCAAAAATTATACAAGTACCTGAGTAGCAGCCACAGAGCCAGTAGGACACAAGCTTTCGTTTGCCACCTCACCTGGCCCCTGTGTACAGACGTGGGGCAACCCCCCCGCCGTGGGTGCTCCCCTTAAAATCCAGTAGCGTGACAGCCTTGTCTACCCGGGCACGCTGTGTTGCTCAAACCTGCGTTTTGGTGACGGTACGTGAGACTGTGAGGCAGTGGGGTGTGCTCTGTGCGCTCTGGGCGCTCTCAGGAACGTGACCTGCACTGACCTGCTCTGGCCGGGGGAAGCCAGGGGAGGTAGAAAGTGCCATGTGGCCCCCTCCATCTTGCCTTCAGTTTGGCTCCTGACCCCAGAGGCAGCCTCGCAGGGAACAAGGAGCCGGGAAGAACCGTGGACCCGTCCTGACATGGGATGTAACCAGATACTTTTGAGCCAGCAGCTGTAACATCTCTGCTAGAGCCTGCACCGAGAACTGGGAGATTCGCTGCATGTCATGTACTATCCTTTAACAACCTCACTCTCAGGCTTCTCTTTCCTTTAATAATGAACCTTTAGATTGCAGATTCTAAAGGATTGGCCCAGCATGATCTGACGGGCTGCAGGGCAGACTCAGACGTGGGGGGCGGGGGGCCCAGGCGACTGGCCTGAGGGATCCTTTGCTGGGTTCAAAGCTCCATAGCCCCTCCTGCTGGGCGCTGGCCGGGGGTCGCTCTGGGCTGGGGAGCAGGGGGGCGCTGGCTTGACTCCACGGCAGTCAGCCAGACCCCCTTTCAAACA
This sequence comes from Pelodiscus sinensis, assembly GCF_049634645.1. Lineage (NCBI taxonomy): Eukaryota > Metazoa > Chordata > Testudines > Trionychidae > Pelodiscus > Pelodiscus sinensis. The sequence goes on from NW_027465812.1 coordinate 142,067, forward strand.
AACCAGCTGAGTTCTGTGCACCAGGGTTTCTTTCGGTTTCACAGCTGGCTAGTGACCCCCTGGGGCTCTGCTTCATTCTCAGCTGAATTACAGGAAATACATTTCTTCAAAGTGAAAGGCTTAGGCCAGGATCATGGGCTCTCCTGATCTTATCGCTGTTCTCCTGCTGTGACAGACAGGGCCCAGCAACCCCAGGGGAGAACAAACGGCTGGAGTGTGACGTAGTGGGGGTACTTGCTGGGCTGTGGTGACCCCTGCTGTCTGGAGCAAGACCCAGCAGGGAAAACCTCACTATGCAAAGGTGACTCAAAAACCTGTCTGACCTGCGGCCGCCCATGGGGGGAAAAAAAAGGGAGGTGAATGCTGCCCTGGCTGTGGGCAGGGCTAGAAGAGGGGAGTGAGTTCCTGGCTGGAAGGCAGGGGAGAAGGAGCTGGGGAGGGTGGCTGGGACTCCCCTATCTCAAGGGGGGCATTGAGACCTCTTAGCCCCAGTTCCTGTAACCAGATTACATCTGTGCTGCGCTGTGCTGGAGGAGCAATAAACCACCCTCAATTCTACCGGCTGGTGCAGTCTGTTTGTGCCATTTCGGGGTGCAGGAGACGGGGGACCCCAACGCGCCGTCACACTGGTGTCAGAAGTGGGATGCACTGCACCCCGTGGATGAAGCTCCCAGCGGCAAGCAACAAGGCGCAGTAGAAGCAAGAGCCCTGGAGCCAGGCGTGCTGGAGACAGAGCGAAGAGGTTCCTGGGAATCGTGGGGCGCTGCAGCACTAGACTGGTGAGTCTGCACCGAGGGGCCCAGCGGGCAGATGGCCCACGCCCGACTCTTGAAGGCAGAGCTGGTGGGGCTGTGCAGAGAGAGGGACTTGCCTGTGCAGAAAGCAACCAAGGCCCAGCTGATTGCCCAGCTGGAAGAGAATGACCAGCCACAGGGCCAGGATCTCTTCCCCAGGGGAAGCAGCCAGACCCCCCCGAGAGTGTGTCAGGCTCAGAGAGGGGGAGGAGCGCTGGAACCTACCAGAGAGATGAGACAGCGTCTCCCGGGAGGCCTGCAAGCTGTAGCCCATCTAGGGTAGGGGCCAGCCCAGCAGAGCTGCGGCGGCTGGAGATCCAGCTGCGGATCAAGGAATTGGAAGTACTGGACCGAGAGAAGGACCGCCAAGAAAGAGAGAGGCAGCGACAGCATGAGCTGGCCATGGCAGAGCGGAGAACCTGCAGGGCCCCGGTTGCGCCAAGTGCGGATGGGCCCCAGGGTCCCAGGACTGCCAGGTGCTTGGAGAGGCTCGTGGTGGCCCAATTGAAGGACGTAGGTGTGACGGCGCGTTGGGGGTTCCCCGTCTCCTGCACCCCGAAATGGCACAAACAGACTGCACCAGCCGGTGGGATAGAGGAAGTTTATTGCCTCTCCAGGATACAGCACAGCACAGATGTAGTCTGGTCCCAGAGCTGGGCTAGGATGCCTCAGGCCCCCTTGAGATGGGGGAGACTGGGCCCCTAAAACTCCAGCTCCTCTCCCTAGGCTGTCTCATCCATCCTCACAGACAGCCACCAACCAACTAACTAAATTTCCTTGCAGCCCTGCCCCCCCAGCCAGGGCAGCATTCCACCTTCCTTTGTTCCTCTCCATGGGGGGTGTCTGGCCCCTGGCTCAACAAGTTTGGCCTTACCTCTGCCTAGTGAGGTTTTCCCTGCTGGGTCTTGCTCCAGACAGCAGGGGTCACCACAGCCCAGCAAGTACCCCCACTACGTCACAGTAGGCGACATAGACGGGTTCCTCAGCTCCTTTGAGAGGGCCTGTGGGCTGCAACGGGTCCCCCCAGCTGACTGGCTGCAGGAGCTCATCCCCGCACTGAACCAGGAGGCGGCCGGAGTGCTCAGTCAGCTGGAGGACCTACAGCCAGGGGATTACAACCGAGTCAAGGAGGCCCTGCTGCACAAGTTCGGGCTGACCCCCGAGATATACAGGAAGAAGTTCCGGGGGGTACAGAAAGGGCCACGGGAGACCTATGTGGATCTGGCCTCCCGCCTGGTGCAATACTGCCGCAAGTGGGTGTCTGGAGTCGGAGCCCAGACCACAGAGGAGCTGCTCAAGCTGGTCATGATGGAGCAGCTCTATGAAGCGTGCCCACCCAAACTGAGGCTGTGGCTCAAGGACCGGAGACCAGAGAACCCCCAGGAGGCCGGGAGACTGGCGGATGAGTTCACGGAGAGCCGGTCCGGGTGTGAACGGGAGTCCCGGAGAGAAAGAGAATCGCGCAGAGACCGGTTCTCGGCGGAGCAACGGAGAGAGACACCTCCGAGGCGAGCCCCAGGGACCAGGACCAGTCATCGATACCCCAGAAAACCAGCCAGGGCCCGGGCAGAGCCGACCCGAATGGGCCCACAGAACCTAACTCACCATCGCTGTGGGCAACGAGGCCACAAGAGGGCTCAATGCACCGGGCGCAAGAACAGGTCCCATGACCTGGGACTTTCCAGGGTTAACTGGCTGGGGCGGGAGGAAGGGCAGGCTGCCCCAGAGGCAGGGGCTGGCCGGCAAACCTCCGCTCGGGGAGGGGGGAAGGATGCTCAGTGCACCTCCCCTGGGAGGTCTGACCCTCGGGAGACAGATTTATCCGTGCACCGGGTGGGGGCGGGGCGGCCCCTGCGGAGGGACTGCCTCGTACCCCTGGAGGTGGATGGTAGGAAGGTGACGGGTTTCTGGGACACGGGGGCGGAGGTGACGCTGGCCCGGCCCGACATAGTGGCCCCAGACCGTATGCTACCCGACACTCAGCTGACACTGAGGGGCATAGGCGGCACCCCCTTTAAGGTACCCGTAGCCAGGGTGCATCTGAAATGGGAGGCCAAGGAGGGCCCCAAGGAAGTGGGGGTGCACCCGCACTTGCCCACCGACGTGCTAATGGGGAGTGACCTAGAGGAGTGGCCAGGCGGACCCCACAGGACGCTGGTCACCACCCGTAGCCAGAGCAAGCGAGGGGCTGGCGGCCCGGAACTCGAGGAGGTTCCCCAACAGGGGGCCCAGGGCCCTGTCCCAGCAGACCTAGAGTTGGACCTAGGCAGTGGGGGGAATCACGGCCCTGTCCCAGCCCCAGCCGCTGAATTCCAGGCGGAGGTGCGAGCGGATCCCTCCCTGCAGGCCCTGAGGGACCGGGCTGACCTGGGTGCCGCTCAACCCCTAGGAGGAGATTGCCAGGAGAAGTTCCGGTGGGAGAGGGGATTTCTGTACCGGGAATGGCTTTCCCCCGGGACGGTAGGCAAGTGGGGGCTCCAGCGGCAGCTGGTGGTTCCCCAAAGGTATCGCCGCAAGCTGCTACACCTGGCCCATGACATCCCGTTCTCGGGACGCCAGGGGATCCGGCGCACGCGGCTGAGGCTGCTCCAAAACTTCTATTGGCCGGGGATGTTTGCAGCTGTCCAGCGGTACTGCCGGTCCTGCGACTCCTGCCAACGAGTGGGGAAGGCCCAAGACAGGAGGAAAGCTGCATTGAGACCCCTGCCCATCATAGAGGAGCCTTTCCAGAAGGTGGCGATGGATATTGTGGGGCCCTTCAGCAGAGCGACCCGGACAGGGAAGAAATACATCCTGGTGGTGGTGGACTTCGCCACCCGCTACCCCGAGGCCGTGGCCCTGCCCTCCATCGAGGCAGACACGGTGGCAGACGCACTGCTGACCATTTTCAGCAGGGTGGGGTTTCCCCAGGAGGTTCTCACGGACCAGGGATCCAACTTCATGTCGGCCCTGCTCCGGTGCTTGTGGGAGAAGAGTGGGGTGCAACACACCTGGGCCTCGGCGTATCACCCCCAGACCAACGGGTTGGTGGAGAGGTTCAATGGGACTCTGAAGCAGATGCTACGGACCTTTATGCACAAACACCCGCAGGACTGGGACAAGTACCTACCCCACCTGCTGTTTGCATGCAGGGAAGTGCCCCAGGAGTCCACGGGGTTCTCGCCGTTCGAGCTGTTATATGGGAGGCGAGTGAGGGGCCCCCTGGACTTATTGAAAGACGAGTGGGAGGGGAAGGTCTCCCCGGAGGGTGAGCCGGTCGTGGAATACGTCCTGACATTCCGGGAAAGACTTGCCGAGCTCATGGGCCTGGCCAGAGAGAACCTGAGCAGGGCCCAGAGGAAGCAGAAGGTCTGGTACGACCGCAATGCACGGGCCCGCGCCTACGCTACTGGGGACCAGGTGATGGTCCTGATCCCCGTGCGGAAGAACAAGCTGCAAGCCGCCTGGGACGGCCCCTTCAAGGTGGTTAAGCAGCTGAACGAGGTGAACTACGTGGTGGAGCTGACGGGCCGGACGCGCGGCCAGCGGGTATATCATGTTAACATGATGAAGCCGTACTGGGACAGGGAGAACCTGGTGCTGGCCGTGTGTAAGCCCTGGGAGGAGCAGGGGGAGGATCCCCTGGTGGGCCTGTTCCCTGGAACCGGAGAGGACTCTTGGCTGGAGTCAATTTCCCTCTCGGACCAGCTCACCCCGGCCCAGCAGGCCGAGATCCGGGAGGTGCTGCGCTCCCACCAGCAGCTGTTCTCCGACAAGCCTGGTCTCACCAGCCTGGCTGTCCACCGGGTGCAGACGGGCACTCACCCCCCGGTGCGCTGCTCCCCATTCAGGGTCACAGGGAAAACAGCCCAGGACCTGGAGAGAGAGGTCCAGGACATGTTGGCCCTGGGGGTGATCCAGCTATCCTCCAGCCCCTGGGCCTCTCCCGTGGTGCTGGTTCCCAAGAAGGATGGGTCGATCCGGTTCTGCGTGGACTACCGGAAGCTCAACGCCATCACGGTGTCCGACGCCTACCCAATGCCAAGGCCCGACGAGCTCCTGGACAAGCTGGGGGGAGCTCGCTATCTCACCACCCTGGACCTCACCAAGGGCTACTGGCAGGTGCCGCTAGACCAGGAGGCCAGACTGAAGTCGGCTTTCATCACACCACTGGGGCTCTATGAGTTCCTGGTCCTGCCCTTTGGCCTCAAAGGGGCGCTGGCCACCTTCCAGCGCCTGGTGGACCAGCTGCTGCGGGGAATGGAGAACTGTGCCCTAGCGTACATCGATGACATCTGCGTCTTCAGCCAGTCCTGGGAGGACCACGTGGCCCAGGTCAGCCAGGTACCGGATCGGCTGAGGGAGGCTGGGCTGACCGTAAAGGCTGGGAAGTGCAAGGTTGGAATGGCCGAAGTGTCCTACCTGGGCCATAAGGTGGGGAGCGGCTGCTTGAAGCCAGAGCCGGCCAAAGTGGAGGCCATCCGGGACTGGCCTGTGCCCCAGACCAAGAAGCAGGTCCAGGCTTTCATTGGGATGGGGGGTACTACCGGAGGTTTGTGCCCAACTTCAGCTCCATCGCTGCCCCGATCACAGAGCTGTGCAGGAAGGGGAGGCCCGACAGGGTGGTCTGGACGGAGCAGTGCCAGAGGGCTCTCTGTGCACTGAAGGGAGCCCTGGCCAAGGCTCCAGTGTTGGTAAACCCAGACTTCGACAAGCCCTTTATCGTGTTTACGGACGCCTCGGACACCGGGCTGGGGGCGGTGCTGATGCAGGCGGACGAGAAAGGGGAACGTCACCCCATCGTGTACCTGAGCAGGAAGCTGCTGCCCCGGGAGCGGAGCTACGCGACCGTAGAGAGGGAATGCCTGGCCATGGTGTGGGCCCTGCAAAAGCTGCAGCCGTACCTGTCTGGCCGGCGTTTCACGGTGTTCACCGACCACTGCCCCCTGACCTGGCTGCACCAGATGAAAGGGACGAACGCCAAGCTGCTGCGGTGGAGCCTGCTCCTGCAGGACTACGACATGGAAGTGACCCACGTCAAGGGGAGCGCCAACATCATCGCTGACGCGCTGTCCCGTAGCGAGGGGCCCGAACTTCCCCAGGTCACGAGCGGAGTGACCCTGCTCAGTTCGCTCTCGGAGGGGGGAGAACTGTGACGTAGTGGGGGTACTTGCTGGGCTGTGGTGACCTCTGCTGTCTGGAGCAAGACCCAGCAGGGAAAACCTCATTATGCAAAGGTGACTCAAAAACCTGTCTGACCTGCGGCCCCCCATGGGGAGAAACAAAGGGAGGTGGATGCTGCCCTGGCTGTGGGCAGGGCTGGAAGAGGGGAAGTTAATTCCTGTTTGGAAGGCAGGGGAGAAGGAGCTGGGGAGGGGGCTGGGACTCCCCTATCTCAAGGGGGGGCACTGAGGCCTCTTAGCCCCAGTTCCTGTAACCAGATTACATCTGTGCTGCGCTGTGCTGGAGGAACAATAAACCACCCTCAATTCCACTGGCTGGTGAAGTCTGTTCATGCCATTTCGGGGTGCAGGAGATGGGAAAATCCCGACGCGTCGTCACACTGCTCTCCTGATCTTATCGCTGTTCTCCTGCTGCGACAGACAGGGCCCAGCAACCCCAGGGGAGAACAAACGGCTGGAGTCTAGAGCAAGGTTCCCTCTAATCTTTTCCATCCATGTGCAGAATATATTCGTGCGCACTAGGAATGACTCTAGCAGCGGCACTTTGCTAACTAGCTGGGCAGCATCTGGATTTCTCCTGATGGCTGCACAAGCGCCCGGCTTACAGGGACACTGGTCTGGACCCCGAAGAGTGACCACGTGAACCGAGTGACTGCCTACAACGTTAGCAAACAGAGAACGTGCCAGGCGAGGTCCGTTACCACAGGTGTGCTGCTCTTGGCTTGTGGCGGGGGGGGGGTCATTAGGAGCAAGTCCATTAGCAAAATTTTTTAATAAATCTCTAAACTCAGGGGTTGTACCATTTGATTGGAGAATTGCTAATATAGTTCCTATATTTAAGGAAGGGAAAAAAAGCGACCCAGGTAACTATAGGCCTGTTAGTTTGACATCTGTAGTATGTAAAATCCTGGAAAAAATTTTGAAGGAGAAAGTAGTTAGGGACATTGAGGCTAATGGCAATTGGGACAAATTACAACATGGTTTTACAAAAGGTAGATCGTGCCAAACCAACCTGATCTCCTTTTTTGAGAAAGTAACAGATTTTTTAGATAAAGGAAATGCAGTGGATCTAATCTACCTCGACTTTAGTAAGGCATTTGATACAGTACCACATGCGGAATTATTGGTTAAATTGGAAAAGAGAGGGATTAATATGAAAGTTGAGAGGTGGATAAGCAACTGGTTAAAGGGGAGACTACAGCGGGTCATATTGAAAGGTGAACTGTCAGGTTGGAGGAAGGTTACTAGCGGAGTTCCTCAGGGATCAGTTTTGGGGCCAATTTTATTTAATCTTTTTATTGCTGATCTTGGCACCAAAAGTGGAAGTGTCCTAATAAAATTTGCGGATGACACAAAGTTGGGAGCTATTGCCAATTCAGAAAAGGATCGGGATATCATACAGGAAGATCTGGATGACCTTGTAAGTTGGAGTGATAGCAATAGGATGAAATTTAATAGTGAGAAGTGTAAGGTTATGCATTTAGGGATTAATAACAAGAATTTTAGTTATAAGCTGGGGACACATCAGTTGGAAGTAACGGAGGAGGAGAAGGACCTCGGAGTCCTGGTTGATTATAGGATGACTATGAGCCACCATTGTGACATGGCCGTGAAAAAGGCTAATACGGTCTTGGGATGTATTAGGCGAGGTATTTCCAGTAGGGATAAGGAGGCGTTAGTGCCATTATACAAGGCATTGGTGAGACCCCATTTGGAATACTGTGTGCAGTTCTGGTCTCCCATGTTTAAGAAGGATGAATTCAAACTGGAACAGGTACAAAGAAGGGCCACTAGGATGATCCGAGGAATGGAAAACCTGTCTTATGAAAGGAGACTCAAGGAGCTTGGCTTGGTTACCTTAACCAAAAGAAGGCTGAGGAAGGACATGATTGCACTCTTTAAATATATTAGAGGGATAAATACCAGGGAGGGAGAGGAATTATTTAAGCTTAATACCAATGTGGACACAAGAACAAATGGATATAAGCTGGCTAGTAGAAGTTTAGACTTGAGATTAGACGAAGGTTTCTAACCATTAGAGGAGTGAGGTTCTGGAACGGCCTTCCAAGGGAAGTAGTGGGGGTGAAAGATCTATCTGGCTTCAAGATTAAACTAGATGGGTTTATGAAGGGGATGGTTTGATGAGATAACATGATCTTGGTAACTAATTGACCATTCATTATCAGTGGTAAACAGGTCAATGGAGGGACGATAGGAGTTACTATAGAGAACTTTCTGGGTGTCTGGCTGGTGAGTCTTGCCCACATGCTCAGGGTTTAGCTGATCGCCATATTTGGGGTCGGGAAGGAATTTTCCTCCAGGGTAGATTGGTAGAGGCCCTGGAGGTTTTTCGCCTTCTTCTGTAGCATGGGGTACAGATCACAGCTGGAGGATTCTCTGCATCTTGGGGTCTTCAAAGTATTTGAAGGCTTCAATATCTGAAATATAGGTGAGAGGGTTATTCTAGGAGGGGGTGGGTGAGATTCTGTGGCCTGCACCGTGCAGGGGGTCAGACTAGATGATCATAGTGGTCCCTTCTGACCTTAAAGTCTGTGAGTTTCCCAGGCAGTTTCCATTCCCAGTCACAAATCTGCCATTCCAGAGGAAAGCCTCTGAAATAGAGTCCAACGAACTAACGTTTATTCAACATGCCCCTCATTTCCCCTTGTGACGTAGTGGGGGGAACCTGCTAACTCTCTGGCTGCTGTCTGTAGCACCACCGAGCAGACAAGCGATAAGTCACTATGCAAAGAGGGGATCCCAACTGGTTTGGCCAGCTGACCCCCATGGAGAGGAACAAAGGAAGGTGGATGCTGCCCTGGCTGGGGGGCAGGGCTGGAGGAGAGGGAGTTAGTTCCTGGCTGGAAAGCAGGGGAGAAGGAACTGGGGAGGGGGCTGGGATCCCCCCATCTCAAGTTAGGTGCATTTAGGGGCAAGTTAGGTGCATTTCAAACACAGTCGGTTTGGTAACAGACCGGCGGCGTACATTGAGAATCATAGAATCATAGAATAATAGGACTGGAAGGGACCTCGAGAGGTCATCGAGTCCAGCCCCCCGCCCTCAAGGCAGGACCAAGCTCCGTCTACACCATCCCTGACAGATGTCTATCCAACCTGTTCTTAAATATCTCCAGAGAGGGAGATTCCACCACCTCCCTTGGCAATTTATTCCAATATTTGACCACCCTGACAGTTAGGAATTTTTTCCTAATGTCCAATCTAAACCTCCCCTGCTGCACTTTAAGCCCATTACTCCTTGTCCTGTCCTCAGAAACCAAGAGGAACAAATTTTCTCCTTCCTCCTTGTGACACCCTTTTAGATATTTGAAAACCGCTATCATGTCCCCCCTTAATCTTCTTTTTTCCAAACTAAACAAGCCCAGTTCATGAAGCCTGGCTCCATAGGTCATGTTCTCTAGACCTTTAATCATTCTTGTCGCTCTTCTCTGGACCCTTTCCAAGGGTACAGAGAAGGGAAGAAGATTCTTGCTGCTGTGCACGGGAAGCATCTGATGAAAATGCAGCCGCCTTGGTAACTCACTATCTTCTAGTGCATGGGTTCCCAACCTGGGGGGGTGAAGGAATTCCAGGGGGGCAGGAGCTGACCCAGTCTTCCCTCCCCCTGTCAATCCCACCCCCAGTTTTGCTGCTATTTTTGTTTTTCAGCCCTGGTCAGTTCCTTTTTTTTTTTCTCAACAAGTTTGCTGTTGAGAAACTGAGGGGCGTGAGGGTTTCTCAAAATTGAAAAGAGGGCAAGATGCCGAAACGCTTGGGAGCCACTGATCTAGTGACTGGCACAGGCTTGAATTTCACAACAGAACATATTCAACTTGCCTCTGGCAATGTCCCTTTTACGGAGCCGAAACACAAATACGAGTTTTAATATTTGTTCTATAGTTTCAATAATTTACTGAAGAATAAAAGTACAATACAAGTAAGGCAGCTACTCTGGCTTTACTGTGAAACCGTGTAACCAGCGTCCTGTGTATTCCAGAGGCAACAGCACAGAGACGGCTGCTACTTAAAGGGCCCACGCGGTTCTTGTCCAGACAGACACGTGCTAACCGCCTCCCGGATTGCCCCTGCAGGGCTCGGGCAGCTGCTTCGGCACACGGTGGCACCTTTAAGAGATGCCCAGAGACGAGGACCTTTCAGCAGACGCGGCTCCGTCACTGGGTCTTAGAGCTGGGTGAGGCCTAAATGGGTTTTATTCCTACACCAGTGTGCGGGTCGGAGGAGTCCCCTCTCTGACGCGCATTTGCTCAACTGTCCACTTTTCATTGGAATCGGAAAGGGAGTCAGAGGATTAATAGCTACCCACTGACAGGCGCGCTAATCTAAAGAGGCAGGATCCATATGTGGCTCCTAATGAATTACTAGGCCTCTTTAACAGGCAGATGCGGAACGGCTAACGTTTTAACACTTGGGTTCCCTGGGCATGCTCCGACAGCGTTCGGTGCATCGGTGACACGATTTGGCGATATCTTACAATTACTTTGTTGTGCTTAAAAGAAGCACCCGGGGTCTTTTTCAGGGAGATAACGCAACAGGCCACATTTACTGAACATCCATAGATCAATCAATACTTATCAGATGCATATGGTACATGACACTCGTGCACTCACACACACAGGCACACTCCGTCTTGTTGTTACCAAAAGTTGCATCCCCTAACGGCACTGGCCAGGTGAGAGAGATGGGGGAGGGGTGGAGCCGGGCTTCTGCCAACCCGGATCGATGCTCCGATGGTGACAAGACGAAAACCCGGGATCCCTCTGCAAGACGCCTCCTATTTCTCCCTCTCGTGCAGCCAATTAGCCATCACCTGGCCTCTTCTAATGCTGCTTCAAAGAGAGTTCTTCCAAGGGCAGGCGCTTGCTGCTCCACTCCCAGGCGTCTGTCTGTCCAGTCTTCTTAACGAGCTCACTGCACAGGGACTGGCTTGGGTCTGGCTCCCAGCCCCTCTCCACCCTTGTGACTGCAGCTGGAGGTGCTCCCCTTTCAGTCTCCATTCACAGCTCGTTCATCCCAACAGGGCAATCGGGGAAAGGGGGGAGCTCAAAAGACATTTTTTCTTACAAGGTCTAGATCTCTTAATACAAAGTTCTAGGAGAAATGTTCAGAGATTCTATGAGAACACTTAGGAAAGCTAGATCGAAAAGGACAAGAGCTTAATACAAAGTCTAATATCACAGGGATTTCTCCACAACTTGTCTGTACGTTCTGTGTTTGAGTCATGTGACCAAATTACGTTTTGTGGCGTTTTGTTGCAACAACCCTGCACCAAATGTGCACAATATAAATATTAAGAATTGTTTGGGACCCTGCTAGTTATAGTACGATCGGGGTCCTTATAAAGCAGCAGTGATGGTTCAGTCTTCATAAAAGTCTGTCGTAAGAGTAGGCGTGTTTGCCAAGAAGCAGCGTGACTGGCACTGTCCATGTACAGATGTAGCTACTTGTGGTCTGGCATTGTCAAGCAATGTGGCCAGTTGTTTGGCAGAACCCAAATTACAATTCCAGAGTTCATGGGGCAAACCTCCATCGTATCAATGTAGAACTCCACCTTTAATACCTATATTACCCCAGCCAAGGGGGTGGATCTGTCCGGGGTGTAGCGAGGGGCGAGGGGGGCAGTTGCCCCAGGCACCACGCTAGGGCGCGTTCTCCCTGAGCTCACCGCAGCGTGGCGCCCGGGGCACCTGCCCCCCTCCCCCCTCGCCGCACCCCTGGATGTGTCCTTACTGGGGCGGCATGTTGACTGGGTAGAGCTTGTGCCACTCGGCGCTTTGTCTAGAACGCGCTAAGGAACAAAGGGCCAGGCAACGGTAGCAAATGCCCGGCCGGGACGGGGCTTTGCCCGTGCTCAGCAGCAAGGCAAACGCCTCCGAGGGACCCGAGCCAAGAGCAGCTCAGCACATCAGGCAGCGCACAGCCCGGCTCTTCCTCGGCGGCCAAGGTTTGTTCGGACGAGGTGTACCGGTAGTTCGGAATAGGACCCTAGTCCGAACTACCTAGTTTGTGCCCCGTGTAGCCGCGCTGCACGGGGTTCGAACCAGCGGGGATTTAAAAATGGCGGCTCCCCGCTTATGCAAATGAAGCCCGGGAAATTCAAATCCCGGGCTTCATTTGCAAGTGCGGTATGCCTACATTACCCCGCTAGTTCGAACTAGGAGGGTAGTGTAGACAGACCCTCAGAGAAGGCAGAAGCCAGAAGGAGAACGTGCAAAGAGGACGGCGGAGTCGGACGGAAGGATCACATAAACCAAGGAGAGATCTGCCAGACCTGAGCTTCAACTCACGAAACGGAAGAACTGAAGAGACGTCTCCCGGGAGTTCGGTGTGTAACCGCGGGGTACGTGGTGTGGTGTCTAACACAGCCCAACGCAGGGATGGGGTGTGTGACGGGGGCTGTGACTGGGCGGTTGTCTGGGGCTAGTCAGTCCGACTGTAACCCGGGGAGAGTGTCTCTAGAAGTCTGCTCAGGAAGATGGTTGTGAGTCTGTGCGGGGGAGCAGTGTGTCTGGGAGCGCGGGTTCTGAGGGCTCGGGGTGAGGCTGGAATCAGAAGCAGGGCCGGGGACCCTCGGGGTCGGGACAGTGCTTCTCTGGAGCAGGATGCAGGGGATGGCCAGGGTGAGTTTCTAATTGAGGAACAAGGTACGTTCTGGAGGGGGTGGGTTGTGGGCTGGTGATGCTTGTGAAACTGCACTTGCACAAGCTGGAAGTGAGTTAGCACTTCCACACCGAGCGCTCCAGCTGCCAGTCCGGCCGGCAGGAACCTCACGAGCAGAACCCCCCAGACGCCCCAGCTCTGCCCGTGCCACAACCAGCCCCGGGCCTGCACAGGTGGGGTTATAGAACCCGATCTCATCTCCCCCGAACGGGTCCTCCTGGTCCCAAACAACCAGCCCCGGGCCTAACACAGGTGGGGTTATAGAACCCGATCGCACCTCCCCCGAACGGGTCCTCCCGGTCCCAAAGAACCAGCCCCAGATCCCCGGTCAGTTCACACCCTGGATCTTCCCCACAAGAGCGCGCTGGGCCCGTCCTTGAGCATCTAGGCTACATCTACACTGGCACCCTTTTCCGGAAATGCTTAAAACGGAACAGTTTTCTGTTATAAGTATTTCTGGAAAAAGCGCGTCTACATTGGCAGGCTGCTTTTCTGGAAAAGCACTTTTTCTGGAAAACCGTCCGTGGCCAATGTAGACGCGCTTTTCCGGGAAAAAGCCCCAATTGTCATTTTCACGATCGGGGCTTTTTTGCGGAAAAGACTACTGTGCTGTCTACACTGGCCCTTTTCCAGAACAGTTTTTCCAGAAAAAGGGCTTTTGCCCGAACGGGAGCAGCATAGTATTTCCAGAAAAACACTGACAATTTTACAGTAAATCGTCAGTGCTTTTCCGGAAAAGCAAGCGGCCAGTGTAGACAGCTGGCCAGTTATTCTGAAAAACACCCCCCGATGCAAACACAGACACCAGGCAGCTCCTGCCACAGGGGCAGAGCCGTCCCGACACAAACACGGACGTCAGACGGTTGCTGCTGCACCAGTGGAGACGGGCATGAAGTTGGTATCATTTTTGGTGGTGCCCAGCGAGGGTCCCTGTCCTGCTCCTGCCCCCATGTCACGTTATTGGACTATGAGAGGAGCAGCCAAGTCACTGCTGCACCCATGGGGGGTGTTTGCCCCAGAAGTCGGTACAAAGAGGGCCATGTGAGAGGTCAAACAAAAGCTCATCTCCTACTGGTTCGGTATCTGCTCTTCATAGATCTGTGTAATGTCTGGGTGTGGAGACTGGGAGTTTCTCTGTATGTGGTTGAGTAATGGGCCAGGAATGTTGGGCCATGGACATGCTAATGAGCAAGTCTCCAGGGAACGATGGATCTCTGGAGGCCAAACACACACCTGGCCACTGGCCGTGTGACTAGCTAGCTTGGAAGAAGCCAGGAAGGAGGGATAAATAGGCCACGTGGCCGACTCCATGTGGTCTCCAGATCTGCTCCTGACCCCAGATGCGGCCTCGCAGGGAATCACGAGCCAGGAAGAACCGTGGACCCATCCTGGCATAGGATGTGCACCAAGGACTTTTAAGCCAGCAGCTGTAACATCTCTGCTAGAGCCTGCATCGAGGACTGGGAGATTCGATGCAGGTAACGTATGATACCTTAACAACCTCACTCTCAGGCTTTTCTTTCGGTCGTAATAAACCTTTAGATATAGATTCTAAAGGATTGGCCCAGCGTGATTTGTGGGTAAGGTCCAGAGGGTAAATTGACCAGGGATCTGTGGCTGGTTTCTTGGAACCGGACAGAACTTGTTGGGGGCAGGTGGGATTGGGTGCTAGGACCCCCCACCTGTGTATGAGGCCCAGGGCCCTCTGGGGCACAGATATTGCTGGGGTGTCGGAGGAGTTTTGCTCGTGAGGCTTCAGGCAGGCAGCTGAAGCGCTCTGTGGGACTGGTGTGTGGCCTGTTTGGGAAGGTCTCCAGTCTGGGGGCTAGAGAGAGCCCCGAGTTTGAGCAATTCGCCCTGAGCGGACGCCGTCAGCTGTGCCCAGACACGGCCCGGTCCATCACACCCCACACCTGCCTGCTGGGTGGGTGTAGTGGGGCAGAGTGTCCACCCACTGAGCCGGGGGTGGAGGAACCCCTCTGGGAGCCCTTTTGGGCCCAGCCTAGCCCCGCCCCCTCACCTGACCGGAAGCCAAAGGGCAGGGCTAGGACTATAAGAAGGCCGCCAGGGAGCTCAGTCGGGGCCCAGCCTCTGAAGGAGACGGAGGCCTGTCCCGAGCTCCTGCCTGGGGAGGCTGAGACCGGGCCTAGGCCTCCCTCAGCCACCTCCCCGGAGGCCAGCCAAGGCATCCCTGCCAGGGCTATGGAGGCCGGGCCAAGCCGGCCAGCAGAACCTCCCAGGGACCCAGAGGACTGGCCCGAGCCGGGGAACTGGCTGGACCCCCGATGGGTACCAGAACCCCGGGGCCGGACGAGCCCGCGGGACGCTGCAGAGCTCCGATCCCTGGACCGGACTGGCCGGACCCCCGATGGGTACCGGAACCCCGGGGCCGGACACGCCCGCGGGACGCTGCCGAGCTCCGATCCCTGGACCGGACTGGCCGGACCCCCGATGGGTACCGGAACCCCGGGGCCGGACGAGCCCGCGGGACACTGCAGAGCTCCGACCCCTGGACCGGACCGGCCGGACCCCCGATGGGTACTGGAACCCCGGGGCCGGACACGCCCGCGGGACGCTGCCGAGCTCCGATCCCTGGACCGGACTGGCCGGACCCCCGATGGGTACCGGAACCCCGGGGCCGGACGAGCCCGCGGGACGCTGCAGAGCTCCGACCCCTGGACCGGACCGGCCGGACCCCCGATGGGTACCGGAACCCCGGGGCCGGACGAGCCCGCGGGACGCTGCAGAGCTCCGACCCCTGGACCGGACCGGCCGGACCCCCGATGGGTACCGGAACCCCGGGGCCAGACAAGCCCGCGGGACGCTGCAGAGCTCCGACCCCTGGACCGGACCGGCCGGACCCCCGATGGGTACCGGAACCCCGGGGCCGGACGAGCCCGCGGGACGCTGCAGAGCTCCGACCCCTGGACCGGACCGGCCGGACCCCCGATGGGTACTGGAACCCCGGGGCCGGACGAGCCCGCGGGACGCTGCCGAGCTCCGACCCCTGGACCGGACCGGCCGGACCCCCGATGGGTACTGGAACCCCGGGGCCGGACGAGCCCGCGGGACGCTGCCGAGCTCCGACCCCTGGACCGGACCGGCCGGACTCCCGATGGGTACCGGAACCCCGGGGCCGGACGAGCCCGCGGGACGCTGCCGAGCTCCGACCCCTGGACCGGACCGGCCGGACTCCCGATGGGTACCGGAACCCCGGGGCCGGACGAGCCCGCGGGACGCTGCAGAGCTCCAACCCCTGGACCGGACCGGCCGGACCCCCGATGGGTACCAGAACCCCGGGGCCGGACGAGCCCGCGGGACGCTGCCGAGCTCCGACCCCTGGACCGGACCGGCCGGACTCCCGATGGGTACCGGAACCCCGGGGCCGGACGAGCCCGCGGGACGCTGCCGAGCTCCGACCCCTGGACCGGACCGGCCGGACTCCCGATGGGTACCGGAACCCCGGGGCCGGACGAGCCCGCGGGACGCTGCCGAGCTCCAACCCCTGGCCCCTGGACCGGACCGGCCGGACCCTGCTAGGATGACACCGACCTCGACTCCCCGACGGACCGGCTGGAGCTACAGGTACCGGGAAGGGGGAGATGAGGACTGGCCCGGGGGTAGCCAGGCGGGGAGCCGCCCGCGGCCAGCAAGTTACGGGCCGGAGCCCTGCTGAGCCAGCCACAGCTGCACGGCTGCATCCAGAGCCCCTGGGCCGGGGCGCAGTGGAGTGGGTGGGCCTGCGCCCCCCTTGCTACCCCCTAACCGGGTGGCAGTCTCCCCCTCGCCACCGCTGCAGGGGCGCTGCCGCCCAGCTCCTAAGCTAGGAGCGTCTGCAAACCGCTGTTTGTTTGCGGCCACGCCCTGCACCAGGGTCTGGCCGCCATTGGCTGCCCGCCCGGAGCTGGGGCCTGGGCTTGGCTTGGTGTGTTTGTTGCCCGCCCTGCTCGAGGGCCGGGCCTTATAGACTGTATTTGTGCCCGCCCGGCTCGAGGGCCGGGCCTTATAGACTGTATTTGTGCCCGCCCGGCTCGAGGGCCGGGCCTTATAGACTGTATTTGTTGCCCGCCCGGCTCGAGGGCTCGGGCCTTATAGACTGTATTTGTGGCCCGCCCGGCTCCAGGGCTCGGGCCTTATAGACTGTATTTGTTGTCTGCCCGGCTCGAGGGCTCGGGCCTTATAGACTGTATTTGTTGCCCGCCCGGCTCGAGGGCTCGGGCCTTATAGACTGTATTTGTTGCCCACCCTGCTCGAGGGCTCGGGCCTTATAGACTGTATTTGTGCCCGCCCGGCTCGAGGGCTCGGGCCTTATAGACTGTATTTGTCGGTCTGCCCGGCTCAAGGGCCGGGCCTCATAGACTGTATTTGTCGGCCCGCCCGGCTCGAGGGCTCGGGCCTTATAGACTGCATTTGTTGCCCGCCCGGCTCGAGGGCTCGGGCCTTATAGACTGTATTTGTGGCCCGCCCGGCTCGAGGGCTCGGGCCTTATAGACTGCATTTGTTGCCCGCCTGCTCGAGGGCTCGGGCCTTATAGACTGTATTTGTCGGCCCTCCCAGCTCGACGGCTCGGGCCTTATAGACTGTATTTGTGGCCCTCCCGGCTCGAGGGCTCGGGCCTTATAGACTCCATTTGTTGCCCGCCCTGCTCGAGGGCTCGGGCCTTATAGACTGTATTTGTCGGCCCTCCCGGCTCGAGGGCTCGGGCCTTATAGACTGTATTTGTGGCCCGCCCGGCTCGAGGGCTCGGGCCTTATAGACTGCATTTGTTGCCCGCCCTGCTCGAGGGCTCGGGCCTTATAGACTGTATTTGTCGGCCCTCCCAGCTCGAGGGCTCGGGCCTTATAGACTGTATTTGTCGGCCCGCCCGGCTCGAGGGCTCGGGCCTTATAGACTGTATTTGTGGCCCGCCCGGCTCGAGGGCTCGGGCCTTATAGACTGTATTTGTTGTCTGCCCGGCTCCAGGGCTCGGGCCTTATAGACTGTATTTGTTGTCTGCCCGGCTCGAGGGCCGGGCCTTATAGACTGTATTTGTCGGCCCTCCCGGCTCGAGGGCTCGGGCCTTATAGACTGTATTTGTGGCCCGCCCGGCTCGAGGGCTCGGGCCTTATAGACTGTATTTGTTGTCTGCCCGGCTCCAGGGCTCGGGCCTTATAGACTATATTTGTTGTCTGCCCGGCTCCGGGGCTCGGGCCTTATAGACTGTATTTGTGGCCCGCCCGGCTCCAGGGCTCGGGCCTTATAGACTGTATTTGTTGTCTGCCCGGCTCGAGGGCTCGGGCCTTATAGACTGTATTTGTCGGCCCTCCCGGCTCGAGGGCTCGGGCCTTATAGACTGTATTTGTGGCCCGTCCGGCTCGAGGGCTCGGGCCTTATAGACTGTATTTGTGGCCCGCCCGGCTCGAGGGCTCGGGCCTTATAGACTGTATTTGTGGCCCGCCCGGCTCGAGGGCTCGGGCCTTATAGACTCTATTTGTTGCCCGCCCGGCTCGAGGGCTCGGGCCTTATAGACTGTATTTGTTGCCCGCCCGGCTCCAGGGCTCGGGCCTTATAGACTGTATTTGTTGTCTGCCCGGCTCGAGGGCCGGGCCTTATAGACTGTATTTGTGGCCCGCCCGGCTCCAGGGCCGGGCCTTATAGACTGTATTTGTGGCCCGCCCGGCTCCGGGGCTCGGGCCTTATAGACTGTATTTGTTGTCTGCCCGGCTCCGGGGCTCGGGCCTTATAGACTGTATTTGTTGTCTGCCCGGCTCGAGGGCTCGGGCCTTATAGACTGTATTTGTTGCCTACCCGGCTCGAGGGCTCGGGCCTTATAGACTGTATTTGTTGTCTGCCCGGCTCGAGGGCCGGGCCTTATAGACTGTATTTGTTGCCCGCCCGGCTCGAGGGCTCGGGCCAAATAGTCTGTATTTGTTTCCTGCCCGGCTCGAGGGCCGGGCCTTATAGACTGTATTTGTCGGCCCTCCCGGCTCGAGGGCTCGGGCCTTATAGACTGTATTTGTGGCCCGCCCGACTCGAGGGCTCGGGCCTTATAGACTGTATTTGTTGTCTGCCCGGCTCCAGGGCTCGGGCCTTATAGACTGTATTTGTGGCCCGCCCGGCTCCAGGGCTCGGGCCTTATAGACTGTATTTGTTGCCAGCCCGGCTCGAGGGCTCGGGCCTTATAGACTGTATTTGTTCCCAGCCCGGCTCGAGGGCTCGGGCCTTATAGACTGTATTTGTTGCCCTCCCGGCTCGAGGGCTCGGGCCTTATAGACTGTATTTGTTGCCCTCCCGGCTCGAGGGCTCGGGCCTTATAGACTGTATTTGTTGTCTGCCCGGCTCGAGGGCTCGGGCCTTATAGACTGTATTTGTTGCCCGCCCAGCTCGAGGGCTCGGGCCTTATAGACTGTATTTGTGGCCCGCCCGGCTCCAGGTCTCGGGCCTTATAGACTGTATTTGTTGCCTGCCCGGCTCCAGGGCTCGGGCCTTATAGACTGTATTTGTTGTCTGCCCGGCTCCAGGGCTCGGGCCTTATAGACTGTATTTGTGGCCCGCCCGGCTCGAGGGCTCGGGCCTTATAGACTGCATTTGTTGCCCGCCCTGCTCGAGGGCTCGGGCCTTATAGACTGTATTTGTGGCCCGCCCGGCTCGAGGGCTCGGGCCTTATAGACTGCATTTGTTGCCCGCCCTGCTCGAGGGCTTGGGCCTTATAGACTGTATTTGTCGGCCCTCCCAGCTCGAGGGCTCGGGCCTTATAGACTGTATTTGTGGCCCTCCCGGCTCGAGGGCTCGGGCCTTATAGACTGTATTTGTCGGCCCGCCCGGCTCGAGGGCTCGGGCCTTATAGACTGCATTTGTTGCCCGCCCTGCTCGAGGGCTCGGGCCTTTTAGACTGTATTTGTCGGCCCTCCCGGCTCGAGGGCTCGGGCCTTATAGACTGTATTTGTGGCCCGCCCGGCTCGAGGGCTCGGGCCTTATAGACTGCATTTGTTGCCCGCCCTGCTCGAGGGCTCGGGCCTTATAGACTGTATTTGTCGGCCCTCCCAGCTCGAGGGCTCGGGCCTTATAGACTGTATTTGTCGGCCCTCCCGGCTCGAGGGCTCGGGCCTTATAGACTGTATTTGTGGCCCGCCCGGCTCGAGGGCTCGGGCCTTATAGACTGTATTTGTTGTCTGCCCGGCTCGAGGGCCGGGCCTTATAGACTGTATTTGTCGGCCCTCCCGGCTCGAGGGCTCGGGCCTTATAGACTGTATTTGTGGCCCGCCCGGCTCGAGGGCTCGGGCCTTATAGACTGTATTTGTTGTCTGCCCGGCTCCAGGGCTCGGGCCTTATAGACTATATTTGTTGTCTGCCCGGCTCCGGGGCTCGGGCCTTATAGACTGTATTTGTGGCCCGCCCGGCTCCAGGGCTCGGGCCTTATAGACTGTATTTGTTGTCTGCCCGGCTCGAGGGCTCGGGCCTTATAGACTGTATTTGTCGGCCCTCCCGGCTCGAGGGCTCGGGCCTTATAGACTGTATTTGTGGCCCGTCCGGCTCGAGGGCTCGGGCCTTATAGACTGTATTTGTGGCCCGCCCGGCTCGAGGGCTCGGGCCTTATAGACTGTATTTGTGGCCCGCCCGGCTCGAGGGCTCGGGCCTTATAGACTCTATTTGTTGCCCGCCCGGCTCGAGGGCTCGGGCCTTATAGACTGTATTTGTTGCCCGCCCGGCTCCAGGGCTCGGGCCTTATAGACTGTATTTGTTGTCTGCCCGGCTCGAGGGCCGGGCCTTATAGACTGTATTTGTGGCCCGCCTGGCTCCAGGGCCGGGCCTTATAGACTGTATTTGTGGCCCGCCCGGCTCCGGGGCTCGGGCCTTATAGACTGTATTTGTTGTCTGCCCGGCTCCGGGGCTCGGGCCTTATAGACTGTATTTGTTGTCTGCCCGGCTCGAGGGCTCGGGCCTTATAGACTGTATTTGTTGCCTACCCGGCTCGAGGGCTCGGGCCTTATAGACTGTATTTGTTGTCTGCCCGGCTCGAGGGCCGGGCCTTATAGACTGTATTTGTTGCCCGCCCGGCTCGAGGGCTCGGGCCAAATAGTCTGTATTTGTTTCCTGCCCGGCTCCAGGACTCGGGCCTTATAGACTGTATTTGTTGCCAGCCCGGCTCGAGGGCTCGGGCCTTATAGACTGTATTTGTTCCCAGCCCGGCTCGAGGGCTCGGGCCTTATAGACTGTATTTGTTGCCCTCCCGGCTCGAGGGCTCGGGCCTTATAGACTGTATTTGTTGTCTGCCCGGCTCGAGGGCTCGGGCCTTATAGACTGTATTTGTTGCCCGCCCGGCTCCAGGGCTCGGGCCTTATAGACTGTATTTGTTGCCCGCCCGGCTCCAGGGCTCGGGCCTTATAGACTGTATTTGTTGCCCGCCCGGCTCCAGGGCTCGGGCCTTATAGACTGTATTTGTTGCCCGCCCGGCTCGAGGGCTCGGGCCTTATAGACTGTATTTGTTGTCTGCCCGGCTCCAGGGCTCGGGCCTTATAGACTATATTTGTTGTCTGCCCGGCTCCGGGGCTCGGGCCTTATAGACTGTATTTGTGGCCCGCCCGGCTCCAGGGCTCGGGCCTTATAGACTGTATTTGTTGCCCGCCCGGCTCGAGGGCCGGGCCTTATAGACTGTATTTGTTGCCCGCCCGGCTCGAGGGCCGGGCCTTATAGACTGTATTTGTTGCCCGCCCGGCTCTAGGGCTCGGGCCTTATAGACTGTATTTGTTGCCCGCCCGGCTCGGGACTTATAGACTGTATTTGTGGCCCGCCCGGCTTGAGGGCTCGGGCCTTATAGACTGTATTTGTGGCCCGCCCGGCTCCAGGGCTCGGGCCTTATAGACTGTATTTGTTGCCCGCCCGGCTCCAGGGCTCGGGCCTTATAGACTGTATTTGTTGCCCGCCCGGCTCCAGGGCTCGGGCCTTATAGACTGTATTTGTGGCCCGCCCGGCTCGAGGGCTCGGGCCTTATAGACTGCATTTGTTGCCCGCCCTGCTCGAGGGCTCGGGCCTTATAGACTGTATTTGTCGGCCCTCCCAGCTTGAGGGCTCGGGCCTTATAGACTGTATTTGTCGGCCCTCCCGGCTCGAGGGCTCGGGCCTTATAGACTGTATTTGTGGCCCGCCCGGCTCGAGGGCTCGGGCCTTATAGACTGTATTTGTGGCCCGCCCGGCTCGAGGGCTCGGGCCTTATAGGCTGTATTTGTTGTCTGCCCGGCTCCAGGGTTCGGGCCTTATAGACTGTATTTGTTGTCTGCCCGGCTCGAGGGCCGGGCCTTATAGACTGTATTTGTCGGCCCTCCCGGCTCGAGGGCTCGGGCCTTACAGACTGTATTTGTGGCCCGCCCGGCTCGAGGGCTCGGGCCTTATAGACTGTATTTGTTGTCTGCCCGGCTCCAGGGCTCGGGCCTTATAGACTATATTTGTTGTCTGCCCGGCTCCGGGGCTCGGGCCTTATAGACTGTATTTGTGGCCCGCCCGGCTCCAGGGCTCGGGCCTTATAGACTGTATTTGTTGTCTGCCCGGCTCGAGGGCTCGGGCCTTATAGACTGTATTTGTCGGCCCTCCCGGCTCGAGGGCTCGGGCCTTATAGACTGTATTTGTGGCCCGTCCGGCTCGAGGGCTCGGGCCTTATAGACTGTATTTGTGGCCCGCCCGGCTCGAGGGCTCGGGCCTTATAGACTGTATTTGTGGCCCGCCCGGCTCGAGGGCTCGGGCCTTATAGACTCTATTTGTTGCCCGCCCGGCTCGAGGGCTCGGGCCTTATAGACTGTATTTGTTGCCCGCCCGGCTCCAGGGCTCGGGCCTTATAGACTGTATTTGTTGTCTGCCCGGCTCGAGGTCCGGGCCTTATAGACTGTATTTGTGGCCCGCCCGGCTTCAGGGCCGGGCCTTATAGACTGTATTTGTGGCCCGCCCGGCTCCGGGGCTCGGGCCTTATAGACTGTATTTGTTGTCTGCCCGGCTCCGGGGCTCGGGCCTCATAGACTGTATTTGTTGTCTGCCCGGCTCGAGGGCTCGGGCCTTATAGACTGTATTTGTTGCCCGCCCGGCTCGAGGGCTCGGGCCTTATAGACTGTATTTGTTGTCTGCCCGGCTCGAGGGCCGGGCCTTATAGACTGTATTTGTTGCCCGCCCGGCTCGAGGGCTCGGGCCTTATAGTCTGTATTTGTTTCCTGCCCGGCTCCAGGACTCGGGCCTTATAGACTGTATTTGTTGCCAGCCCGGCTCGAGGGCTCGGGCCTTATAGACTGTATTTGTTCCCAGCCCGGCTCGAGGGCTCGGGCCTTATAGACTGTATTTGTTGCCCTCCCGGCTCGAGGGCTCGGGCCTTATAGACTGTATTTGTTGCCCTCCCGGCTCGAGGGCTCGGGCCTTATAGACTGTATTTGTTGTCTGCCCGGCTCGAGGGCTCGGGCCTTATAGACTGTATTTGTTGCCCGCCCGGCTCGAGGGCTCGGGCCTTATAGACTGTATTTGTGGCCCGCCCGGCTCCAGGTCTCGGGCCTTATAGACTGTATTTGTTGCCTGCCCGGCTCCAGGGCTCGGGCCTTATAGACTGTATTTGTTGTCTGCCCGGCTCCAGGGCTCGGGCCTTATAGACTGTATTTGTGGCCCGCCCGGCTCCAGGGCTCGGGCCTTATAGACTGTATTTGTTGTCTGCCCAGCTCCAGGGCTCGGGCCTTATAGACTGTATTTGTTGCCCGCCCGGCTCGAGGGCCGGGCCTTATAGACTGTATTTGTTGCCCGCCCGGCTCCAGGGCTCGGGCCTTATAGACTGTATTTGTTGCCCGCCCGGCTCGGGACTTATAGACTGTATTTGTGGCCCGCCCGGCTTGAGGGCTCGGGCCTTATAGACTGTATTTGTGGCCCGCCCGGCTCCAGGGCTCGGGCCTTATAGACTGTATTTGTGGCCCGCCCGGCTCCAGGGCTCGGGCCTTATAGACTGTATTTGTTGCCCGCCCGGCTCCAGGGCTCGGGCCTTATAGACTGTATTTGTTGCCCGCCCGGCTCCAGGGCTCGGGCCTTATAGACTGTATTTGTTGCCCGCCCGGCTCCAGGGCTCGGGCCTTATAGACTGTATTTGTGGCCCGCCCGGCTTGAGGGCTCGGG
Organism: Pelodiscus sinensis; assembly: GCF_049634645.1. Classification (NCBI taxonomy): domain Eukaryota; kingdom Metazoa; phylum Chordata; order Testudines; family Trionychidae; genus Pelodiscus; species Pelodiscus sinensis. The sequence goes on from NW_027465812.1 coordinate 165,810, forward strand.
CCTTATAGACTGTATTTGTTGCCCGCCCTGCTCGAGGGCTCGGGCCTTATAGACTGTATTTGTTGCCCGCCCGGCTCCAGGGCTCGGGCCTTATAGACTGTATTTGTGGCCCGCCCGGCTTGAGGGCTCGGGCCTTATAGACTGTATTTGTTGCCCGCCCTGCTCGAGGGCTCGGGCCTTATAGACTGTATTTGTTGCCCGCCCTGCTCGAGGGCTCGGGCCTTATAGACTGTATTTGTTGCCCGCCCGGCTCCAGGGCTCGGGCCTTATAGACTGTATTTGTGGCCCGCCCGGCTTGAGGGCTCGGGCCTTATAGACTGTATTTGTTGCCCGCCCGGCTCCAGGGCTCGGGCCTTATAGACTGTATTTGTTGTCTGCCCGGCTCCAGGGCTCGGGCCTTATAGACTGTATTTGTTGCCCGCCCTGCTCGAGGGCTCGGGCCTTATAGACTGTATTTGTTGCCCGCCCGGCTCCAGGGCTCGGGCCTTATAGACTGTATTTGTGGCCCGCCCGGCTCCAGGGCTCGGGCCTTATAGACTGTATTTGTTGTCTGCCCGGCTCGAGGGCTCGGGCCTTATAGACTGTATTTGTTGCCCTCCCGGCTCCAGGGCTCGGGCCTTATAGACTGTATTTGTTGCCCGCCCGGCTCCAGGGCTCGGGCCTTATAGACTGTATTTGTTGCCCGCCCGGCTCGAGGGCTCGGGCCTTATAGACTGTATTTGTGGCCCGCCCGGCTCCAGGGCTCGGGCCTTATAGACTGTATTTGTTGCCCGCCCGGCTCCAGGGCTCGGGCCTTATAGACTGTATTTGTGGCCCGCCCGGCTCCAGGGCTCGGGCCTTATAGACTGTATTTGTTGTCTGCCCGGCTCGAGGGCTCGGGCCTTATAGACTGTATTTGTTGCCCTCCCGGCTCCAGGGCTCGGGCCTTATAGACTGTATTTGTTGCCCGCCCGGCTCGAGGGCTCGGGCCTTATAGACTGTATTTGTGGCCCGCCCGGCTCCAGGGCTCGGGCCTTATAGACTGTATTTGTTGCCCGCCCGGCTCCAGGGCTCGGGCTCACCTACGGTGCGGCTGGGACCGGTCGTGCGTCGGGCGGGAACTTTGAAAGGGACAGGACTAGACTGGGTGCCCTGCCCAGAGCTGTGGGATAATAGACTTGCAGGTGGTGAACTTATTCCTCTGCGGCCCGGACCTGGAGCAAGGCCGGGAAGAGACTCGCCCGCCTGGACTATTTTCGGGCACGGCAGCGCAGTGACGCAGGCAAATCCCCACTGGACTGGAGGCGGAGGAGCCGCCTCCTGAGGGCTCACCGGCCTATCACAGACCCCCGGAAGGGGGAGGAACTCAGGCTATTGTGGGCATTGCCGGAGGGCAGTGTCCTGAACGGGTCCCGCCACCTGCCGGTAGGTGTAATTCCCCGAACCGCCGGCAGGTGGTGCTGTGGTGGTCTGGGTAGACCACTACAGTGGGGCAGAGGCGGGGGCTGCGGAGCAGGAGGGGCGCAGGCTCAGGAAGGCAGGTTATATAAGAGAGACGAGCTGCCGTGTCTACGCCTGGACCAGGGATTAACTCTGCTCTTGGGCTGACCTGCGGCCCTGTGGGGGGGGCAATAAAACAGCCCCGTGTGAGGCGGGGGGGTCGTGTTCACAGCGTTGCCTGGGCCTGGGGCATGTGATTGTTACTGTCCTGCAGTAACCCCGGCTCCAGACACTGGTGGATCTGAGCCTCCGCCCTGAATATTTCTGGAGCCCAGGCAGTACCGTCCATGTGACTCTCAGCCCCCGAGTGGAGACGCTCCCAATACAGACGTGAACCTTGCGCCTTGTCTGTTTTGTTGCCCAACCTGCCTGCTGGTGACAATCCAGTGCGAGCGTTTACACTGCAACGCGACTTTGGTTGGGAAAAACTCCCCGTTTTGGCAAGAAAAAACATCCCCCCCCGCCAGGGACGTTTGTCTTTTCTCCTCCCTTTATTGTCAACCAAGAGCCAGTGTGGACTCTGCTGTTTGTTTTGTCGCGAGAACTGGCTTCCGCTAGTATCCCACAATGCCTGCCCTGATGGCTCTGCTCAGTGTTTTGTGATCGCTGATACCCTGCAAGCCTGCGCCCCGCCCCTCCCCCTGCAGGAAGTATCTGACAGCTGAGTGAGCAGCTCCATTTGGGAAACAAACAAAGGCCAAGGCATTGGAGTGCTCCTGGTCTGCCCTGCTAGGGACACAGTGGCAGGCAGGCTGCTGCTGCAGGGGGGGGCTGGAGAGACGGCCGTGCTGCCTGGACGTTCCTCAGCACGGAGAGCTCCCCGAGCTACAAGGGAATCCTAAGATGCGGAGGGATCAGCTCTGCCTTTCCACCGCGCTGTGCTGGGGGACGCTCACCCACAATGCTTTGCTAGCGCCCTGTCCACAGAGAGAGAAAGGTGGCCATGCAATGGCGACAACGGGAGGCAGAGGAACCTGGGCGTGCAGTGGATCACCAGGGCTGGGGGCTCCCCACCCCCCCACCGGCAGCTGTCTGCTGCTGGGGACGAAGGGGGAATAGTTTGGGCTCCAGCTGTGGGGGATGGGACCCAGAATGGGAGGGGTGGGCCAACCCTGCCCAGCACGAGAGCAGGAACCGTACCTCCACCCCTGCCCCCACTGCCCCAGTGGGGTTAGCGCTGTCCTGGCCCCTCTCTGGCTTCTTGCAGCCCCCTGTGGTCATTACCTGGTGTAACCGTCCCTGCTAGCGGCCCCTCCCTTTGCATGTCGTGGAACACAGCTGGATTGCAGGCACGCCCCATCGCCCGGCACAGCCACGCCCCATCGCCCGGCACAGCCACGCCCAACGCCCGGCACAGCCACGCCCTGGCCTGCAGCCACGCCCCATCGCCCGGCACAGCCACGCCCAACGCCCGGCACAGCCACGCCCTGGCCTGCAGCCACGCCCCATCGCCCGGCACAGCCACGCCCCATCGCCCGGCACAGCCACGCCCCATCGCCCGGCACAGCCACGCCCCATCGCCCGGCACAGCCACGCCCCATCGCCCGGCACAGCCACACCTCATCGCCCGGCACAGCCACACCCTGGCCTGCAGGCACGCCCCATCGCCCGGCACAGCCACACCCTGGCCTGCAGGCACGCCCAACGCCCGGCACAGCCACGCCCCATCGCCCGGCACAGCCACGCCCTGGCCTGCAGGCACGCCCCATCGCCCGGCACAGCCACGCCCCATCGCCCGGCACAGCCACGCCCTGGCCTGCAGCCACGCCCCATCGCCCGGCACAGCCACGCCCCATCGCCCGGCACAGCCACGCCCCATCGCCCGGCACAGCCACGCCCTGGCCTGCAGGCACGCCCCATCGCCTGGCACAGCCACGCCCTGGCCTGCAGGCACGCCCCATCGCCCGGCACAGCCACGCCCCATCGCCCGGCACAGCCACGCCCTGGCCTGCAGGCACGCCCAACGCCCGGCACAGCCACGCCCCATCGCCCGGCACAGCCACGCCCTGGCCTGCAGGCACGCCCATCGCCCGGCACAGCCACACCCCATCGCCCGGCACAGCCACGCCCCATCGCCTGGCACAGCCACGCCCTGGCCTGCAGGCACGCCCATCGCCCGGCACAGCCACACCCCATCGCCCGGCACAGCCACGCCCCATCGCCCGGCACAGCCACGCCCTGGCCTGCAGGCACGCCCCATCGCCCGGCACAGCCACGCCCCATCGCCCGGCACAGCCACACCCCATCGCCCGGCACAGCCACACCTCATCGCCCGGCACAGCCACGCCCTGGCCTGCAGGCACGCCCCATCGCCCGGCACAGCCACACCTCATCGCCCGGCACAGCCACGCCCTGGCCTGCAGGCACGCCCCATCGCCCGGCACAGCCACACCCCATCGCCCGGCACAGCCACGTCCTGGCCTGCAGGCACGCCCCATCGCCCGGCACAGCCACACCCTGGCCTGCAGGCACACCCCATCTCCTGGCACAGCCACACTTCATCGCCTGGCACAGCCACGCCCTGGCCTGCAGGCACGCCCCATCTCCTAGCACAGCCACACCTCATCGCCCGGCACAGCCACGCCCTGGCCTGCAGGCACGCCCCATCTCCTGGCACAGCCACACCTCATCGCCCGGCGCAGCCACGCCCTGGCATGCAGGCACGCCCCATCGCCCGGCACAGCCACGCCCTGGCCTGCAGGCACGCCCCATCGCCCGGCACAGCCACACCTCATCGCCCGGCACAGCCACGCCCTGGCCTGCAGGCACGCCCCATCGCCCGGCACAGCCACACCTCATCGCCCGGCACAGCCACGCCCTGGCCTGCAGGCACGCCCCATCGCCCGGCACAGCCACACCTCATCGCCCGGCACAGCCACGCCCTGGCCTGCAGGCACGCCCCATCGCCCGGCACAGCCACACCCCATCGCCCGGCACAGCCACGTCCTGGCCTGCAGGCACACCCCATCTCCTGGCACAGCCACACCTCATCGCCTGGCACAGCCACGCCCTGGCCTGCAGGCACGCCCCATCGCCTGGCACAGCCACGCCCTGGCCTGCAGGCACGCCCCATCGCCCGGCACAGCCACACCTCATCGCCCGGCACAGCCACGCCCTGGCCTGCAGGCACGCCCCATCACCCGGCACAGGCACGTCCTGGCCTGCAGGCACGCCCCATCGCCTGGCACAGCCACGTCCTGGCCTGCAGGCACGCCCCATCGCCCGGCACAGCCACGTCCTGGCCTGCAGGCATGCCCCATCGCCCGGCACAGCCACACCCCATCGCCCGGCACAGCCACGCCCTAGCCTGCAGGCACGCCCAACGCCCGGCACAGCCACACCCCATCGCCCAGCACAGCCACGCCCTGGTCTGCAGGCACGCCCCATCTCCTGGCACAGCCACACCTCATCGCCCGGCACAGCCACGTCCTGGCCTGCAGGCACGCCCACAGCCACGCCCTGGCCTGCAGGCACACCCCATCTCCTGGCACAGCCACACCTCATCGCCCGGCACAGCCACGCCCTGGCCTGCAGGCACACCCCATCGCCCGGCACAGCCACGCCCTGGCCTGCAGGCACGCCCCATCACCCGGCACAGCCACGCCCTGGCCTGCAGGCACGCCCCATCGCCCGGCACAGCCACGCCCTGGCCTGCAGGCACGCCCCATCGCTTGGCACAGCCACGTCCTGGCCTGCAGGCACGCCCCATCACCCGGCACAGCCACGCCCTGGTCTGCAGGCACGCCCCATCGCCCGGCACAGCCATGCCCTGGCCTGCAGGCACGCCCCATCGCCCGGCACAGCCACGCCCTGGCCTGCAGGCACGCCCCATCGCCCGGCACAGCCACGCCCTGGCCTGCAGGCACGCCCCATCGCCCGGCACAGCCACGCCCCATCTCCCAGCACAGCCACGCCCTGGCCTCGCTTTCAGTGGAGAGGCGGCTGCATCCCAAATGTGCTGGTCCCGGCTCTCACCGTTCTGCAGCCAATGGACAGACAGACACACTGACAAACTGACAAGCCTGGACTCCCCACCCCCACCCCCACCCCCGCCATCCGGGCTCTGCCTTCGTGGCCAGTCCAGCACCGCAAGGGGACACCACACAGCACGCCGGGCTCGGGGTCTCCTTGTGCCTTTTTATTGGGGAGCAGTGTGCACATTTACAAACCGGGGACGCGTGTCTCATACATTCAGCAGAACAAAGGGGTCACTCGCCCCTCCCATGTGGCCGTGTGCGTCTGTCTGTCCATCCCCGGGGCCAGCTTCGCCGTGTGCGTCTGTCTGTCCATCCCCGGGGCCAGCTTGGCCGTGTGCGTCTGTCTGTCCATCCCCGGGGCCAGCTTCACCGTGTGCGTCTGTCTGTCCATCCCCGGGGCCAGCGTCGCCGTGTGCGTCTGTCTGTCCATCCCCGGGGCCAGCTTCGCCATGTGCGTCTGTCTGTCCATCCCCGGGACCAGCTTCACCGTGTGCATCTGTCTGTCCATCCCCGGGGCCAGCTTCGCCGTGTGCGTCTGTCTGTCCATCCCCGGGGCCAGCTTGGCCGTGTGCGTCTGTCTGTCCATCCCCGGGGCCAGCTTCACCGTGTGCGTCTGTCTGTCCATCCCTGGGACCAGCTTGGCCGTGTGCATCTGTCTGTCCATCCCCGGGGCCAGCTTCGCCGTGTGCGTCTGTCTGTCCATCCCCCGGGGCCAGCTTCGCCGTGTGCGTCTGTCTGTCCATCCCCGGGGCCTGCATGGCCGTGTGCATCTGTCTGTCCATCCCCGGGGCCAGCTTCGCCGTGTGCATCTGTCTGTCCATCCCCCGGGGCCTGCATGGCCATGTGCATCTTTCTGACCATTCCCAGGGCCCGAATGGCCATGTGCGTTTGTCTGTCCATCCCCCTGAGGCCCACATTGTCTGTCCGTCCCCGGGGTCCACATGGCCATGTGCGTCTGTCTGTCCATTCCCCTGGGGTTAGCGTGGCCGTGTGCGTCTGTCTGTCCATCCCCCAGGGCCCGCATGGCCGTGTGCATCTGGGAATGGGGCAGTGCCCAGGGCAGGGGGCTGGGCCCATGGTTGGGGCAGAGCCCAGGGTTTACAGGCAGGTTCCACTCAAACCCGAGGGAGAGAGGGAGGGAGCCCAGGTGCGCAGCACCCGGGGGTGGGGTCGGGGTGGGGCTCAGGGAGCTCTGGCAGGGGGCCATGTCGGTGGCCAGCAAAGTGCAAGGGGGCAGTTGGTCAGGCTAAGCCCTGACACCCTCACGTGGGCACTGGAGCAGGGCTAGAGGCCAGCTTGTCCCCCCAGCCGTTCCCACTCAGTGTCACAGCCCCAGATGGGGACAGGTCCTGGGCCCTGCTGGAGATGAGTGGCAGCAGAACTGGGAGCTGTGGTGTGACGTGGGTGGGGGCCATGTGGTCAGTGTGACGTGGGCGGGGATTGTGTGGGTGGTGTGACGTGGGCGGGGGGCCATGTGGTCAGTGTGACGTGGGCGGGGATTGTGTGGGTGGTGTGACGTGGGCGGGGGGCCGTGTGGTCAGTGTGACGTGGGCGGGGATTGTGTGGGTGGTGTGACGTGGGCGGGGGACCGTGTTGTCAGTGTGACGTGGGCGGGGATTGTGTGGGTGGTGTGACGTGGGCGGGGATTGTGTGGGTGGTGTGACGTGGGCGGGGGACCGTGTTGTCAGTGTGACGCGGGCGGGGGGCCGTGTGGTCGGTGTGACGCGGGCGGGGGGCCGTGTGGTCGGTGTGACGCGGGCGGGGGGCCGTGTGGTCGGTGTGACGCGGGCGGGGGGCCGTGTGGTCGGTGTGACGCGGGCGGGGGGGCCGTGTGGTCGGTGTGACGCGGGCGGGGGGCCGTGTGGTCGGTGTGACGCGGGCGGGGGGCCGTGTGGTCGGTGTGACGCGGGCGGGGGGCCGTGTGGTCGGTGTGACGCGGGCAGGGGGCCGTGTGGTCGGTGTGACGCGGGCGGGGGGCCGTGTGGTCGGTGTGACGCGGGCGGGGGGCCGTGTGGTCGGTGTGACGCGGGCGGGGGGGCCGTGTGGTCGGTGTGACGCGGGCGGGGGGCCGTGTGGTCGGTGTGACGCGGGCGGGGGGCCGTGTGGTCGGTGTGACGCGGGCGGGGGGCCGTGTGGTCGGTGTGACGCGGGCGGGGGGCCGTGTGGTTGGTGTGACGCGGGCGGGGGGCCGTGTGGTTGGTGTGACGTGGGCGGGGATTGTGTGGGTGGTGTGACGTGGGCGGGGGGCCGTGTGGTCGGTGTGACGCGGGCGGGGGGCCGTGTGGTCGGTGTGACGCGGGCAGGGGGCCGTGTGGTCGGTGTGACGCGGGCGGGGGGCCGTGTGGTCGGTGTGACGCGGGCGGGGGGCCGTGTGGTCGGTGTGACGCGGGCGGGGGGCCGTGTGGTCGGTGTGACGTGGGCAGGGATCATGCGGTTGGTGTGACATGGGTGGGGATCGTGTAGTTGGCGTGACGTGGGCGGGGCCATGCAGTGTCACGTGGGAAGGGGCCATGTGTGGAGCACCAGCCCATGGGGGAGGCTGTGGGGAGCCGTGGCCTGTGGGGAGCAGCAGTGGAGGAAGCCTGGTGGGGAGCAGTGCCGGGGCCGGAGGCGGGCGGGCTGGGGGTGCAGGGTGGTGGGGGCGGGGGCAGGCCGGGCAGTGGGTGGGGGCAGGTGGCAGGGTGCGCTGTGCAGCATTGGGCGAAGCTCTGGTGTGACGTCTGTCTGTGGATCTGGGCAAGGCCCCTTCCCCGCAGGGTGGGCGTGACCAGGCTGCAGGCTCCCCCTCGGGGGCGGGGCGGCGGTTCCCACACTGCGCGGGGGGGTCCCCATCACACCTAAATGCAGCCTTCACATTTGGCTCCTGCCCAGCCCCCCGGCGCCAGGGTCCGATCCTGGGGCCGGGCTGTGGTGCACCCGGTGCCGCGCCGGGCGGGGGCTGCTCCGCACCGGGCGCCGGGCGGGGACGGGAGGGGAGCGGGCAGGATCGGGGCCCGGGCGCTGGGCAGCGCTGGCGGGGAGGGAGGGAGGAGCTGGGGGCCGGGCGCTGGCGTCGCTCTCCGTGCAGACCGGCCTAGCAGGCGAAGTCCTCGAAGACGCCCTGGTGGGCGTAGTGGTGGCGGTGGTTGGGCAGGATGCTGCTGTAGCTGCTCTCGGCGTGTCGGCCCAGCGTCCCGCAGGGGCTCTGCAAGGGAGGGCGTGGTCAGCACCGCGGGGGGGAACCCCCCCCGAGACTAGGCCGGGGGCTGCTCCCCCCACAACCCCTCCCCGCATGAGGCCCGTGGGCTGGTTCGGCTGGGCTGTGCATTTCCCCTCCCCCAGGTGTTTCTGCGCCTCCTGCGGCGAGGCCCTGCCCGTCCCCCTGCGAGCCCAGCGGGGCGAGGATCCCGGTGCCCTCCAGCCTGGCACAGGCCTCGGGCGGCTGGCTCAGGCCCTGCCCTCGCCACGCTGCCCACGGGTGGGTGGGGGTGTGGCTCCGGCCCTGGGCAGGCCCCATCAGTGAGAGAGGCCCCTCTGCCTCTGGGGCAACACCCCCATCGCTGTTAGCCAGGGCCTGGCTCGCCCCTCACGCCATGGGCCGGGCCCTAACACCCCCGGGTCCCCAGCCACAGGAAACACCAGCCACGGCAGAGACTCAGCGGGGCCCTAACACCCCCGGGTCCCCGGCCACAGGAAACACCAGCCACGGCAGAGACTCAGTGGGAGCTTTTTGTATCGGCCAGGGGCACTGCGACTGGGAGCTCCGGCACCCGGCGTTGGGGAGCCCCGGCACCCGGCGTTGGGGAGCCCTGGCCCTGACATCTGGCTCCTCTCTTGTCCCTGCCCCCTGGACTCAGTGGCACTGCCCCTGCCCCTGCCCCTGCCCCTGCCCCTGCCCCTGCCCCTGCCCCAGAGCAGTCAGTCCAGGAGCGCGCCGTGGATCAGTGAAGATGCCGGTCAGACACCGGCCTGGCCTGCCCGGGGCAGCGCAGCCTGGCTCCTGGGCTCCTGCCGTGCTGGGGCAGCTCCAGGGACAGTCAGCACATAACGTTCCCGTGGCGAGCCGGAGCGGTTAGTTCGAGGCAGCGGCGGTGGGACGTCCACATGCCCGCCGATCCCAACCACACAACATTCCCGTGGCGAGCCGGAGCGGTTAGTTCAAGGCAGCAGCAGAGGGACGTCCACATGCCCACCGATCCCAACCACGCGGCGTTCCTGTGGCGAGCCGGAGCGGTTAGTTCAAGGCAGCAGCGGTGGGACGTCCACATGCCCGCCGATCCCAACCACACAACATTCCCGTGGCGAGCCGGAGCGGTTAGTTCAAGGCAGCGGCAGTGAGACGTCCACACGCCCGCCGATCCCAACCACACGGCGTTCCCGTGGCGAGCTGGAGCGGTTAGTTCAAGGCAGCAGCGGTGGGACGTCCACACGCCCACCGATCCCAACCACGCGGCGTTCCCGTGGCGAGCCGGAGTGGTTAGTTCAAGGCAGCAGCGGTGGGACGTCCACATGCCCGCCGATCCCAACCCCACGGCATTCCCGTGGCGAGCCGGAGTGGTTAGTTCAAGGCAGCAGCGGTGGGACGTCCACATGCCCGCCGATCCCAACCACACAACATTCCCGTGGCGAGCCGGAGCGGTTAGTTCAAGGCAGCGGCAGTGAGACGTCCACACGCCCGCCGATCCCAACCACACAACATTCCCGTGGCAAGCCGGAGCGGTTAGTTCAAGGCAGCAGCAGAGGGACGTCCACATGCCCACCGATCCCAACCACGCGGCGTTCCCGTGGCGAGCCGGAGCGGTTAGTTCAAGGCAGCAGCGGTGGGACGTCCACATGCCCGCCGATCCCAACCACGCGGCGTTCCCGTGGCGAGCTGGAGTGGTTAGTTCAAGGCAGCAGCGGTGGGACGTCCACACGCCCGCCGATCCCAACCACACAACATTCCCGTGGCGAGCCGGAGCGGTTAGTTCAAGGCAGCAGCGGTGGGACGTCCACATGCCCGCCTATCCCAACCACACGGCGTTCCCGTGGCGAGCCGGAGTGGTTAGTTCGAGGCAGCGGCGGTGGGACGTCCACACGCCCACCGATCCCAACCACACAACGTTCCCGTGGCGAGCCGGAATGGTTAGTTCAAGGCAGCGGCGGTGGGACGTTCACACGCCCGCCGATCCCAACCACATAACGTTCCCGTGGCGAGCCGGAGCGGTTAGTTCAAGGCAGCGGCGGTGGGACGTTCACACGCCCGCCGATCCCAACCACATAACGTTCCCGTGGCGAGCCGGAGCGGTTAGTTCAAGGCAGCGGCGGTGGGACGTCCACACGCCCACCGATCCCAACCACACGGCGTTCCCGTGGCGAGCCGGAGCGGTTAGTTCAAGGCAGCTGCGGTGGGACGTCCACACTCCCGCCGATCCCAACCACACGGCATTCCCGTGGCGAGCCGGAGCAGATAGTTCGAGGCAGCGGCGGTGGGACGTCCACACGCCCGCCGATCCCAACCACACGGCGTTCCTGTGGCGAGCCGGAGCGGTTAGTTCAAGGCAGCGGTGGTGGGACGTCCACACGCCCGCCGATCCCAACCACACAACATTTCCGTGGCGAGCCGGAGTGGTTAGTTCGAGGCAGCGGCAGTGAGACGTCCACACGCCCGCCGATCCCAGCCACACGGCGCTCCCGTGGCGAGCCGGAGCGGTTAGTTCAAGGCAGCGGCGGTGGGACGTCCACATGCCCGCCGATCCCAACCCCGCGGCGCTCCCGTGGCGAGCCGGAGTGGTTAGTTCAAGGCAGCGGCGGTGGGACGTCCACACGCCCGCCGATCCCACCCACGCGGCGTTCCCGTGGCGAGCCGGAGCGGTTAGTTCGAGGCAGCGGCAGTGAGACGTCCACACGCCCGCCGATCCCAACCACGCGGCGTTCCCGTGGCGAGCCGGAGCGATGCAGCAGGCTGGGCTGGGCCGTGCAGACACTCCGCTTGCTTTCCGGAGGCTGGGCAATGGTTGGGAAGTAGCTGCCTCGTGTGGCCCAGGGCTCAGGTGCCGCGGGGCCACTCCTGTTTGTGAGGTTACAGACTGACCCGGCGCCCCGAGACTTCCCGTCCGTGTGCCGCGGATTGTTCCTTCCCCCGTGCGGCGCTTGGCATTTGTCCCGGTCGATCTTCTCCCTATTGACCGCAGCCCCTTCTCCAGTGCGCCCAGAGCGCTGGGAATTCTGCCCCGTCCCGCGAAGCACTCGCAGCTCCTGCCAGCTTGGGACCAGCTGCAAACGTGATCGGCTGCGCTGGCCACTCGCTAACGCGCTGCACGGAGCCAGAGCCAGCCCCGGGACTGAGCCCACTTGTGCCCTTCCCACGAGAGCTCCTCTCTGGGGGGTATCTAGCCAGGTCTGCGCCCTGGGAGGCAGCAGGGGCTGCAGTCGCGCTGGGCACTTGTTCTGTTGCATGAGATTTCTACTGTTCTGTGGAAACCCCATGGCTGTGTCTAGACTGGCAAGTTTTTCCGCAAAATCATCTGCTTTTGCGGAAAAACTCGCCAGCTGTCGACACCGGCCACTTGAATTTCCGGAAAGCACTGAGGATCTCATGTCAGATTGTCGGTGCTTTTCTGGAAATACTGTGCTGCTCCCGTTCGGGCAAAAGTCTTTTTCCGAAAGACTTCTGCGCAAGAGGGCCAGTGTACACAGCATAGTACTGTTTTCCGCAAAAAGCCCCGATCACGAAAATGGCGATTGGAGCTTTTTTGCGGAAAAGCGTCTAGATTGGCCACGGACGCTTTTCTGCAAAAAGTGCTTTTATGGAAAAGTGTCCTGCCAATCTAGACGCGCTTTTCCGAAAATGCTTTTAATGGAAACCTGCAGCGGTGCCGACCGGGGGTGGGGATTGCAGGTGTGACCCACTGCGGGAGGCTGCCCCAGCCGAGCATGGTCAGATGGCCCAGGCTGCCCGTAACTGAGCTGGAGTGTGTGACCAGATGACCCCTTTAGCCTGGGATGGGGGAGTCTGGATGGGCCTGGGGTGCAGGGAGGGGACAGGGCCCTGGCTCTGGGCCCCTCTCCCCAAACTGGGCTGCCCTGGCTGAGTCTGGTTCCCGCGCAGACAAGTCTGTGCTCTGCGGGATGCCGACGGGCAGGGCCCTGGGGGATGCCGTCCCACCGCACAGTAGCCCCCCCCCCCGCTCTATTGCCCTAGACTAGCAATGACACAGGCCAGCTGAGACGGCACCACAGGCCCTTCTAAGGTCTGGGAACCCCCCGCTTGCCCCTAGCCACCAGGCCTGTGCCCGGCGCAGGAGCTCGCGCTGGCTGCTACCTGGCTTCTGCGTCTCTTCCCGCTCTTGGCAGGGGGTTTCCTTATTGCCTGTGTGGCAGTGGGGCTGGATCCCCTGCGTGGGGCTCCCTCGGGTGCTCTGTTGCATTGTACATGATTCGACTGCCCAGTGCTGGGGGGGATGGGATCTCTGGGGGAGGACTCCAGGCTGACCGGAGGGGAAATGCAGCCAGTGATACTGACACACCTGGGGCCCAGGACGCAGCACAAAGGCGGGGGCGGGGCTGGCCAGGGGCTGGACCAGTGGCGGGTGGGAGTTAGTGTTCGGCTGACTCAGGGCGGGGGAGTCCAGCTGGCTTGGGGGCCGGGCAGGCTCTGGGCCCCTTTCCCCAGGCTGGGCTGTGCTGGTGGCTCCTGGCCCCTCTGCTAACAAGTCTGGGCTGTGCCATGTCCCTGGGACCCAACAGGCCTTCTCTTCTACCTGCCGCCCGACAGGCACATCTGTCTGCGGGTGGGGGAGAGGGCCCAGGGCCCACCCGGTACACCCCGCTCTAGTATCTTCCCTGGCACAGACGAGAAGCCGACTGGTCTGTAGTTTGCTGGGTTGTTCCTATTTCACTTTTATAGCCGGGCGCTAGAGCTGCCCTTTTCCAGGGTTCTGGGATCTCTCCCGACTTCCACGGCTTTTCAGGGGTGACAGGTAAACATAAGAACATCAGAGCGGCCAGACGGGGTCAGACCAAAGGCCCGTCCCAGGGTCCTGTCTGCCCACAGCGGCCAATGCCGGGGCCCCAGAGGGAGTGAACCGAACAGGGAATGATCAAGCCATCTCTCTCCTGCATCCATCTCCACCCTCTGACAAACAGAGGCCAGGGACACCATTCCTTACCCATCCTGGCTAATAGCCATTAATGGACTTAACCTCCATGAATTTATCTAGTTCTCTTTTAAACCCTGTTCTAGTCCTGGCCTTCACAACCTCCTCAGGCAAGGAGTTCCACAGGTTGACTACACGCTGTGTGAAGAAGAACTGCCTTTTATTTGGTTTAAACCTGCTGCCCATTAGTTTCATTTGGTGTCCTCTAGGTCTTATATTATGGGAACAAGTAAATCACTTTTCCTTCTTTACTTTCTCCACACCACTCATGATTTTATAGACCTCTAGCATATCCCCCCTCAGTCTCCTCTTTTCCAAGCTGAAAATTCCCAGTCTCTTTAATTTCTCCTCATATGGGACCCGTCCAAACCCCTCAGCATTTTAGCTGCCCTTCTCTGAACCTTTTCTAATGCCAGTGTATCTTGTTTGAGAGGAGGCGACCACGTCTGTACGCACTATTCAAGATGTGGGCGTCCCATGGATTTATATAAGGGCAATAAGATATTCTCCGTCTTATTCTCTATCCCTTTTTTAATGATTCCGAACATCCTGTTTGCTTTTTTGACAGCTGCTGCACACTGCATGGACGTCTTCAGAGAACTATCCACGATGACTCCAAGATCTCTTTCCTGATTAGTTGTAGCTAAATTAGCCCCCATCATATTATATATATATATAGTAGCCCAATGCTTGTGACTATAACACTGAAATGCCGGCTGTTCCCTCTGGGTGGCGCTGTTGCCTCCCGCCATGGCGCTCGGCTGACTTCTGCGCCGCTCAGCCGGGCCGCCGCGGAGGAGCAAGCGGAGCAAGTGACCGCTGGGCTCCATGCTCCCCATGCAGCACGGGGAGCATGGAGCTCAAATGCCTGTTTGGGCTCCGCAGTCCCCTGAGTGAGAGGCAGGAGGGGGAGGAGAAGAGAAAGAGAGAGACAGACAGAGAGGCAGGAGGTGGAGGAGAGCTGAGAGAGAGAGAGAGATGGAGTGAAAGACCGGAGGCTCCGGAGAGATCGTCGTGGAGGAGAGACCTGAAAATCCCATCTTATGACGGGCTAATTGGCTAGTTTTATGTCTAGTTGGGGTTATTTTTCCTGATGTGCATTACTTTACATTTATCCACTTTCAATTTATTTGCCATTTTGTTGCCCAATCACTTAGTTTTGAGAGATCTTTTTGAAGTTCTTCACAGTCTGCTTGGTCTTAACTACCGTGAGCAGTTTAGTGTCGTCTGCAAACTTTACCACCTCACTGTTTACCCCTTTCTCCAGATCATTTATGAATAAGTTGAATAGGATTGGTCCCAGGACTGACCCTTGGGGACACCACTAGTTACCCCTCTCCAATCTGAAAATTTACCATTTATTCCTACCCTTTGTTTCCTGTCTTTTAACCAGTTCTCAATCCAAGAAAGGACCTTCCCTCTTATCCCATGGCCATGGAATTTACACAAGAGCCTTTGGTGAGGGACCTTGTCAAAGGCTTTCTGAAAATCCAAGTATACTATATCTACTGGATCCCCCTTATCCGCATGTTTGTTAACCCCGTCAAAGAACTCTAACAGATTAGTAAAACAGGATTTCCCTTTACAGAAACCATGTTGACTTTTGCCCAACAAATTATGTTCTTCTACATGCTTCACAATTTTATTCTTTACTATTGTTTCAACTAATTTTCCCGGTACTGACATTAGACTTACTGGTCTGTAATTGCCGGGATCGCCTCTAGAGCCCGTTTTAAATATTGGTGTTCCATTAGCTGTCTTCCAGCCATTGGGTACAGAAGCTGATTTAAAGGAGGTTACAGATCATAGTTAACAGTTCTGCAATTTCCCATTTGAGTTCTTTCAGAACTCGAGTGAATGCCATCCAGTCCCGGTGACTTGTTACTGTTCAGTTTATCAATTAATTCCAAACCCTCCTCTAATGACCCTTCAATCTGTGACAAGTCCTCAGATTTGCCACCTACAAAGGACGGTGCAGATTCGGGAATCTCCCCAACATCCTCTGCCGTGAAGACTGAAGCAAAGAATTCATTTAGTTTCTCCACAATGACTTTATCGTCTTTGTGTCCTTTTGTATCTCGATTGTCCAGGGGCCCCACTGGTTGTTTAGCCAGCTTCCTGTTTCTGAGATATACTTAAAAAACATTCTGGCTGTGTCTAGACTGCATCCCTTTTCCGTAAAAGGGATGCAAATTAGACACATCGCAATAGCAAATGAAGCTGGGATTTAAATCCCCCCGCTTCATTAGCATAAAAATGGCTGCCGCTTTTTTCCGGCTCGGAGCTTTGCCAGAAAAAAGCGCCAGTCTCGACGGGGATCTTTCGGAAAATAAAGCCTTTTCCGAAAGGTCCCTTATTCCTCTTAAAAAAAGGAATGTTCTTGCGCAAGAAGCCGCAAGTGTAGACATAAGCTCTGGTATTACCTTTGGAGTGTCTGGCTGGCTGTTCTTCAACTCCTTTTGGGCTTTTCTTATTACATTTTTAAACTTAATTTGGCAGTTTTATGCCCCTTTCGATTTACCTCAGTAGGATTTGATTTCTACTTTTTAAAAGATGCCTTTTTATCTCTCACTGCTTCTTTTACATGGTGGTTAAGCCACGCTGGCTCTTTTTTAGTTCTTCGACTGAGTTTTTTAATTTGGGGTGTACATTTAATTCGGGCCTCTCTTATGGTGTTGTTGAAAAGTGTCCATGCAGCTTGCCGGGATTTTACTTTTGTCCCTGGACTGTTTCATTTCTGTTTCACTAACCTCCTCATTTTGGCATAGTTCCCCTTTCTGAAACTTAATGCCACAGTGCTGGGCTGCTGAGGGGTTCTTCCCACCGCAGGGATGTTCAATGTTAGTATATTATGGTCACTATTCCCAAGCGGTCCTGTTTGTGAAAGTGGAAAGAATTATCCTGTAAGGCTGTGTGTACAGTGGCACCCTTTTCCGGAAAAGGGACGCTAATGAGACAAGTCGGAATTGCAAAGGCTGCGGGGATTTAAATTTTCCCTGCGGCATTTGCATGAACATGGCTGCCGCTTTTTTCCGGCTCGGGGCTTTGCCAGAGAAAAGCGCCAGTCTAGACGGGATCTTTCAAAAATAAAGCCTTTTCCGAAAGGTCCCTTATTCCTGATTTATCAGTGCGAGAGGAAACCGCAACATCCTCTGGGAGAAGGGTCCCAACTATGGAAGGTTTCCCTCTGCTCCCGTTGGCTGCTCTCCTTCCCTGTTAAGGAGCCTTTCATCCTCCTTAACAGCGCAGGGGCTGTCTGACCGGAGGTGGGCCAATTCTAATGGCACCCCGTGACGTGTCCCTGGATGTCTCTAGCGAGTTTGAGCTCATTTTGTGCCTTCACCCCCCACTTGCACTATTTGCCCGTGTTCCCCCTTTGCCGCTTCACCGCAGTTCCGCTGTTCATCCCGCTCCCGGCTGAGTCACGGAAGGCACGGGGTCTCCCGGCTGCGTCGCGGAGGGCGCGGGGCCTCCCGGCTGCGTCGCGGAGGGCGCGGGGCCTCCCGGCTGCATCGCGGAGGGCGCGGGGCCTCCCGGCTGCGTCGCGGAGGGCGCGGGGTCTCCCGGCTGCACCCAGGCACCCTCCTGCCAGACCATCCATCTCCCCTTGCTGGGGGTAATGGATGCTCAGACCCAGAAACTGCGGGTGCCAGGCGCCTGTGGGGAGACGCTGCCCCGAGACCGGCCGGGTGCCAGGCGCCTGTGGGGAGACGCTGCCCCGAGACCGGCCGGGTGCCAGCCGCCTGAGGGGAGACGCTGCCCCGAGTCCGGCCGGGTGCCAGGCGCCTGTGGGGAGACG
The DNA here is from genome assembly GCF_049634645.1 of Pelodiscus sinensis. Classification (NCBI taxonomy): domain Eukaryota; kingdom Metazoa; phylum Chordata; order Testudines; family Trionychidae; genus Pelodiscus; species Pelodiscus sinensis. Next base: position 183,182 of record NW_027465812.1, read on the forward strand.
CTGCCCCGAGTCTGGCCGGGTGCCAGGCGCCTGAGGGGAGACGCTGCCCCGAGTCTGGCCGGGTTCCAGGCGCCTGAGGGGAGACGCTGCCCCGAGACCGGCCGGGTGCCAGGCGCCTGTGGGGAGACGCTGCCCCGAGTCTGGCCGGGTGCCAGGCACCTGAGGGGAGACGCTGCCCCGAGTCTGGCCGGGTGCCAAGCGCCTGAGGGGAGACGCTGCCCCGAGTCCGGCCGGGTGCCAGGCGCCTGAGGGGAGACGCTGCCCCGAGCCCAGCCGGGTGCCAGGCGCCTGAGGGGAGACGCTGCCCCGAGCCCGGCCGGGTGCCAGGCGCCTGTGGGGAGACGCTGCCCCGAGCCTGGCCGGGTGCCAGCCGCCTGTGGGGAGACGCTGCCCCGAGCCCGGCCGGGTGCCAGGCGCCTGTGGGGAGACGCTGCCCCGAGACCGGCCGGGTGCCAGCCGCCTGAGGGGAGACGCTGCCCCGAGCCCGGCCGGGTGCCAGGCGCCTGTGGGGAGACGCTGCCCCGAGCCCGGCCGGGTGCCAGGCGCCTGAGGGGAGACGCTGCCCCGAGCCCGGCCGGGTGCCAGCCGCCTGTGGGGAGACGCTGCCCCGAGCCCGGCCGGGTGCCAGCCGCCTGAGGGGAGACGCTGCCCCGAGACTGGCCGGGTGCCAGGCGCCTGTGGGGAGACGCTGCCCTGAGCTCGGCCGGGTGCAAGGCGCCTGTGGGGAGACGCTGCCCCGAGACCGGCCGGGTGCCCCTAGCACTCTGCCCGAGCCCCTGCCTAGGACGGCCCTGCCCTGCCGTACTCCTGCCGTGTGGGGCTGGCCCACCCCACGCCGGGCTGCCGGCCGCGTACCTGCTCCTTGAGCTCCTCCAGCCCCAGCGTGGCGATGCTGCCTGACGGCTTCTTGCGCGGCGCCTTGGAGCGGCACAGCGCCCGGCTGGCCTTGTCCCGGAGCACCTGGGCGGGGTAGGGGGGTGCTCAGGGCACACGCGTGTGCATGGCCAGACCCACGCGGGGACGCTCAGGAGCCCAGGCACTTGCACGCGCTCAGCTTGGACCCCCTCTGTCCAGCCCCCCCGCCCCTCCACAGTCAGCAAAGGGGACACGTGCGGTGACAGCAACCCAGCCCCCGCCCGCTCGCATCAGGCCCCCATGTGTCCTCCCCCCCGCACCAGCCCCACCGCGCCCCTCCCCCGCACCAGCCCCACCGCGCCCCTCCCCTGCACCAGCCCCATTGCACCCTCTCCCCCACACCAGCCCCACCGCGCCCCTCCCCCGCACCAGCCCCACCGCGCCCCTCCCCCGCACCAGCCCCATTGCACCCCCTCCCCCGCACCACTCCCACCGCGCCCCTCCCCTGCACCAGCCCCATTGCACCCTCTCCCCCACACCAGCCCCACCGCGCCCCTCCCCCGCACCAGCCCCACCGCGCCCCTCCCCCGCACCAGCCCCACCGCGCCCCTCCCCTGCACCAGCCCCATTGCACCCTCTCCCCCCCACCAGCCCCACCGCGCCCCTCCCCCGCACCAGTCCCACCGCGCCCCTCCCCTGCACCAGCCCCATTGCACCCCCTCCCGCCCACCAGCCCCACCGCGCCCCTCCCCCGCACCAGTCCCACCGCGCCCCTCCTCCGCACGAGCCCCATTCCATCCCCTCCCCCGCACGAGCCCCACCGCGCCCCTCCTCCGCACGAGCCCCATTCCATCCCCTCCCCCGCACGAGCCCCACCACGCCCCTCCCCCGCACCGCTCACAGCAGCGTCCCCCCTGTCTCCGGGTGCCGCCCGCGCCGGCGCTCACCTCGTAGACGTAGTCCAGGATCTCCAGGACGGTGAGGATACTGGCGCCGATGAACAGCCCCATCTGCCCCCCGATGTCCCCTGCCGCGAGAGGGAGGGGTCACACAGGGATGGGGGGGCGGCCGGAACAGGCCCCCAGCATGGACGGGAGTATCAGGGAGCCCTGCGGGGGATGGGCAGTGGGGACCGGGGAGCGGGGGGGGGGCAGCGACTCACCCAGCAGCCCCGCCAGCTCGTAGGCCTTCTTCTGCTCGATGGCCTCGTAGCTCAGCGCCTCGAAGAAAATGTCCAGCACCAGGAAGTTCTCCCTGGGGGGAAAGGGAGCAGCCGCTCGGGTGGGCACAGCCCGGGGGGGGGGGGAGGCAGGTGTGGGCCCAGCGCTGGGGGGGGTAGGCTGTGGGACTCAGCCCAGGCACAGGGGGAGGTGATTGGGCTGTGGGCTGGCAGGTGGGAGGGGCATGGGGGGAGTTTTGGGGGCTCAGGGGGGTTACATACAGGAGGGCTCAGTGCCGGGTGTTGCTGGTTCAGTGTGACAAGGGGGGAGTTTTGGGGGCCCAGGGGGGTTACATACAGGGGGGCTCAGTGCCGGGTGTTGCTGGTTCAGTGTGACAAGGGGGGAGTTTTGGGGGCCCAGGGGGGTTACATACAGGGGGGCTCAGTGCCGGGTGTTACTGGTTCAGTGTGACAAGCGGGGAGTTTTGGGGGCTCAGGGGGGTTACATACAGGGGGGCTCAGTGCCGGGTGTTACTGGTTCAGTGTGACAAGGGGGGAGTTTTGGGGGCTCAGGGGAGGTTACATACAGGGGGGGCTCAGTGCCGGGTGTTGCTGGTTCAATGTGACAAGGGGGGAGTTTTGGAGGCTCAGGGGGGTTACATACAGGAGGGCTCAGTGCCGGGTGTTGCTGGTTCAGTGTGACAAGGGGGGAGTTTTGGGGGCCCAGGGGGGTTACATACAGGGGGGCTCAGTGCCGGGTGTTGCTGGTTCAGTGTGACAAGGGGGGAGTTTTGGGGGTTCAGGGGGGTTACATACAGGGGGGCTCAGTGCCGGGTGTTGCTGGTTCAGTGTGACAAGGGGGGAGTTTTGGGGGTTCAGGGGGGTTACATACAGGGGGGCTCAGTGCCGGGTGTTGCTGGTTCAGTGTGACAAGGGGGGAGTTTTGGGGGCTCAGAGGGGTTACATACAGGGGGGGCTCAGTGCCGGGTGTTGCTGGTTCAGTGTGACAAGGGGGGAGTTTTGGGGGTTCAGGGGGGTTACATACAGGGGGGCTCAGTGCTGGGTGTTACTGGTTCAGTGTGACAAGGGGGGAGTTTTGGGGGCTCAGGGGGGTTACATACAGGAGGGCTCAGTGCCGGGTGTTGCTGGTTCAGAGTGACAAGGGGGGAGTTTTGGGGGCTCAGGGGAGGTTACATACAGGGGGGGCTCAGTGCCGGGTGTTGCTGGTTCAATGTGACAAGGGGGGAGTTTTGGAGGCTCAGGGGGGTTACATACAGGAGGGCTCAGTGCCGGGTGTTGCTGGTTCAGTGTGACAAGGGGGGAGTTTTGGGGGCCCAGGGGGGTTACATACAGGGGGGCTCAGTGCCGGGTGTTGCTGGTTCAGTGTGACAAGGGGGGAGTTTTGGGGGTTCAGGGGGGTTACATACAGGGGGGCTCAGTGCCGGGTGTTGCTGGTTCAGTGTGACAAGGGGGGAGTTTTGGGGGTTCAGGGGGGTTACATACAGGGGGGCTCAGTGCCGGGTGTTGCTGGTTCAGTGTGACAAGGGGGGAGTTTTGGGGGCTCAGAGGGGTTACATACAGGGGGGGCTCAGTGCCGGGTGTTGCTGGTTCAGTGTGACAAGGGGGGAGTTTTGGGGGTTCAGGGGGGTTACATACAGGGGGGCTCAGTGCTGGGTGTTACTGGTTCAGTGTGACAAGGGGGGAGTTTTGGGGGTTCAGGGGGGTTACATACAGGGGGGCTCAGTGCCGGGTGTTGCTGGTTCAGTGTGACAAGGGGGGAGTTTTGGGGGTTCAGGGGGGTTACATACAGGGGGGCTCAGTGCCGGGTGTTGCTGGTTCAGTGTGACAAGGGGGGAGTTTTGGGGGCTCAGAGGGGTTACATACAGGGGGGCTCAGTGCCGGGTGTTGCTGGTTCAATGTGACAAGGGGGGAGTTTTGGGGGCTCAGGGGGGTTACATACAGGGGGGCTCAGTGCCGGGTGTTGCTGGTTCAATGTGACAAGGGGGGAGTTTTGGGGGCTCAGGGGGGTTACATACAGGGGGGCTCAGTGCCGGGTGTTACTGGTTCAGTGTGACAAGGGGGGAGTTTTGGGGGCTCAGGGGGGTTACATACAGGGGGGCTCAGTGCCGGGTGTTGCTGGTTCAGTGTGACAAGGGGGGAGTTTTGAGGGCTCAGGGGGGTTACATACAGGAGGGCTCAGTGCCGGGTGTTGCTGGTTCAGAGTGACAAGGGGGGAGTTTTGGGGGCTCAGGGGGGTTACATACAGGGGGGCTCAGTGCCGGGTGTTGCTGGTTCAATGTGACAAGGGGGGAGTTTTGGGGGCTCAGGGGGGTTACATACAGGGGGGCTCAGTGCCGGGTGTTGCTGGTTCAGTGTGACAAGGGGGGAGTTTTGGGGGCTCAGGGGGGTTACATACAGGGAGGCTCAGTGCCGGGTGTTACTGGTTCAGTGTGACAAGGGGGGAGTTTTGGGGGCTCAGGGGGGTTACATACAGGGGGGCTCAGTGCCGGGTGTTGCTGGTTCAGTGTGACAAGGGGGGAGTTTTGAGGGCTCAGGGGGGTTACATACAGGAGGGCTCAGTGCCGGGTGTTGCTGGTTCAGAGTGACAAGGGGGGAGTTTTGGGGGCTCAGGGGGGTTACATACAGGGGGGCTCAGTGCCGGGTGTTACTGGTTCAGTGTGACAAGGGGGGAGTTTTGGGGGCTCAGGGGGGTTACATACAGGGGGGCTCAGTGCCGGGTGTTGCTGGTTCAGTGTGACAAGGGGGGAGTTTTGAGGGCTCAGGGGGGTTACATACAGGAGGGCTCAGTGCCGGGTGTTGCTGGTTCAGAGTGACAAGGGGGGAGTTTTGGGGGCTCAGGGGGGTTACATACAGGGGGCTCAATGCCGGGTGTTACTGGTTCAATGTGACAAGGGGGGAGTTTTGGGGGTTCAGGGGGGTTACATACAGGGGGGCTCAGTGCCGGGTGTTGCTGGTTCAATGTGACAAGGGGGGAGTTTTGGGGGTTCAGGGGGGTTACATACAGGGGGGCTCAGTGCCGGGTGTTGCTGGTTCAGTGTGACAAGGGGGGAGTTTTGGGGGTTCAGGGGGGTTACATACGGGGGGGCTCAGTGCGGTTGCAGGGAACAACCCAGAACTGGAGCCGGCGTCTGGTGGCCTGGTGCCCCCGGCCCTGCTCAGAGGACGCGGCCGGCTCCGGCCAGACGCCAGACAAACGCTCCATAGCCCCTCCTGCTGGGCGCTGGCCGGGGGTCGCTCTGGGGTGGGGAGCAGGGGGGCGCTGTCCCCTCTGGGTGGAGGGTCCGGGGGCCAGAGGGGGTCCCCCGAGGGGCTCACGGCAGAGGAGGTGGCTGGAGGCCCTGAGAGGCGCCGTCCCGGAGGCGGAGGGGCAACCCCCGGGGAGAGGGGCCCCCAAGAGAGGGTCGCCGCACTGGAGTGGCCCCTGGGAACGGGCAGGTCACTGGAGAGGGGACCCCCCCGGGAAGGACGGGGCACGCGTGGGCCCCACCTGTGAGCCGTGACAGTGGGCATGGCCCAGGATCAGCAGGCCTGTTTGGGGGGGTGGGCCTGGCCCTGGCAGTAAGTGAGGGGCGGGCGCTGGGCTGTGGGGCACAGGGGGAACTGGGCTCCCCAAGGTGCCAGCAAGGCGGGGGTGTGTGGCTGTCGCTCTCTCCTGGGGGGCAGCAGGGGGCTGGGAGGCTGTTGCTAGGCAGGGAGATGCCAGGGAGCCAGGGCAGGAAGGGACTGACACAGGCAATACCAGGGGACAGAGGAGCGCAGGGGAACAGGGCCAAGGGGGACTGAAAGGAAGGGGTAATGGGCGCTGCGGCAGAGGAGCCAGGGCCCATGTAGCCAGGCAGCAGGTGCTGGGGGGAAGAGAGTGCTAAGGGCAGGGCGCCGGAGGCAGCGGGCGCTGGGGACAGGGCACCGGGCAGCAGACGCTGGGGACAGGGTGCCAGGCTGCAGGTGCCGGAGGCAGCAGGCGCTGGGGTCAGGACGCCGGAGGCAGCGGGCGCTGGGCGCTGGGCACTGGGCACCAGGCCGCGGGCGCCGGAGGCAGCGGGCGCTGGGGATAGGATGCCAGGCCGCGGGCGCCAGAGACAGCGGGCGCTGGGGACAGGGCACCAGGCTGCGGGCGCCGGAGGCAGCGGGCGCTGGGGACAGGGCGCCGGGCCGCGGGCGCCGGAGGCAGCGGGCGGTGGGGACAGGGCGCCGGAGGCAGCGGGCGCTGGGGACAGGGCGCCGGAGGCAGCGGGCGCTGGGGACAGGGCGCCGGGCCGCGGGCGCCGGAGGCAGCGGGCGCTGGGGACAGGGCGCCAGGCTGCGGACGCCGGAGGCAGCGGGCGCTGGGGACAGGGCGCCGGAGGCAGCGGGCGCTGGGGACAGGGCGCCGGAGGCAGCGGGCGCTGGGGACAGGGCGCCGGGCTGCGGGCGCCGGAGGCAGCGGGCGCTGGGGACAGGCCGCCAGGCTGCAGGCGCCGGAGGCAGTGGGCGCTGGGGACAGGCCGCCAGGCTGCAGGCGCCGGAGGCAGTGGGCGCTGGGGACAGGGCGCCGGAGGCTGCGGGCGCCAGAGGCCGCGGGCGCTGGGGACAGGGCGCTGGGCCGCGGCCGCTGGGGACAGGGCGCCGGAGGCAGCGGGCGCTGGGGACAGGGCGCCGGGCCACGGGCGCTGGGGACAGGGCGCCGGGCTGCGGGCGCCGGAGGCTGCGGGCGCTGGGGACAGGGCGCCGGGCCGCAGGCGCCGGAGGCAGCGGGCGCTGGGGACAGGGCGCCGGGCCGCGGGCGCCGGAGGCAGCGGGTGCTGGGGACAGGGCGCCGGGCCGTGGGCGCTGGAGGCAGCGGGCGCTGGGGATAGGGCGCCGGGCCGCGGACGCCGGAGGTGGCGGGCGCTGGGGACAGGGCGCCGGAGGCAGCGGGCGCTGGGGACAGGGCGTCGGAGGCAGCGGGCACTGGGGACAGGGCGTCGGAGGCAGCGGGCACTGGGGACAGGGCGCCGGGCCGCGGGTGCTGGGGACAGGGCGCCGGGCCGCGGGCGCTGGGGACAGGGCGCCGGGCCGCGGGCGCCAGAGGCAGCGGGCGCTGGGGACAGGGCGCCGGGCCGCGGGCGCTGGGGACAGGGCGCCGGAGGCAGCGGGCGCCGGGGACAGGGCGTCGGAGGCAGCGGGCACTGCGGACAGGGCGCCGGGCCGCGGGCGCCGGAGGCAGCGGGCGCTGGGGACAGGGCGCCGGGCCGCGGGCTCTCACCGGATGTAGGTCTCGTTGCGCTGGTACTTGCGGGCGAGGTAGCGGGCCGAGCTCTTGTTGGGGATGCGCACCATGGAGATTTCCTTGCCATAGCGCGTCAGGTTGCAGGGCGTGGGGCAGCTGCAGAGCTCCTGCGAGTCCTCCACTGCAGCGTCTGCCGGGCACAGGGCGGGCAGGGGCATCAGTCCCCGGCACCCTCTGCCTCCCCACAGCTCCCAGCGTGCAGGACGGGGGAGCCCCTCTGCCCCGCCCTCTGGGGGTGTCCTGGGCACCCCGCTCCCCCGCAGCTCGTTCGCCCCCAGAGCCAGGTACCAGCCCTTCCCTGCCCCTTGTGTGAGTCCAGTCTGCTGCCCCAGTGCCAGCTGCCCCCACCCCAGAGTGGACCAGCCGCCCCGCCTCCTCCCCCCCCCGTGGGGGTCCTTGGGGCAGGCCCGTGCCCGGCGGCACCTACCGAGCGTCCGGTCGGCACATTCGATGTAGACGTTGGGCGAGCAGAGGGACTCGTTCCCTGGGGAAAGGCCCCGGTTAGAGATGCTCACGGATCCCCGCAGTCCCCGCCCCTCGGGTGCCTGGCTGCCCTCCCCCGGGGCCCCTCCCCTGCACGCCCTGCTCAGCAGCCGGGATGGTACCAGGCACCCTCGGGTACCACTCGCTGACGGGAGCCCACGGTGGGGCAGGGCTACAGGCCCAGGCTCGTGTCCCAGGAGGGTGCAGCCACGTGGCTTCCCCAGGAAGGCAAGTGAGACCCCCGGGGGCCTGGCCCAAGCCTGTGCCCCGCTTGGGCTGTGGCCCCAATTCTGTCCTGGCACGGAAGGGGGCAGGGGGTCTGACATAGCGGGGGGCTGTGACGGGGGGGTCTGACATAGCGGGGGGCTGTGACGGGGGGGGTCTGACATAGCGGGGGGCTGTGACGGGGGGGTCTGACATAGCGGGGGGCTGTGACGGGGGGGGTCTGACATAGCGGGGGGCTGTGACGGGGGGGTCTGACATAGCGGGGGGGGGTCTGACATAGCGGGGGGGCTGTGACGGGGGGGGTCTGACATAGCGGGGGAGGGTCTGACATAGCGGGGGGGCTGTGACGGGGGGGTCTGACATAGCGGGGGAGGGTCTGACATAGCGGGGGGGCTGTGACGGGGGGGGTCTGACATAGCGGGGGAGGGTCTGACATAGCGGGGGGGCTGTGACGGGGGGGGTCTGACATAGCGGGGGAGGGTCTGACATAGCGGGGGGCTGTGACGGGGGGGTCTGACATAGCGGGGGGGCTGTGACGGGGGGGCTGTGACGGGGGGGTCTGACATAGCGGGGGGGCTGTGACGGGGGGGGGTCTGACATAGCGGGGGGGGTCTGACATAGCGGGGGGGCTGTGACGGGGGGGGTCTGACATAGCGGGGGAGGGTCTGACATAGCGGGGGGGCTGTGACGGGGGGGTCTGACATAGCGGGGGAGGGTCTGACATAGCGGGGGGGCTGTGACGGGGGGGTCTGACATAGCGGGGGAGGGTCTGACATAGCGGGGGGGCTGTGACGGGGGGGGTCTGACATAGCGGGGGGGCTGTGACGGGGGGGGTCTGACATAGCGGGGGGGCTGTGACGGGGGGGTCTGTCCACTCTTGTGGCCCCGAGTCCTGTTTGGTGGGGCATTCGCTGGTGGCTGTGTGGGCTGTGGGTGACCCCTACTGGCCGGTGTCTGTAAGTGCTGCCCAGCACTCCTGGCATGGAAGGGGGCGGGGTCTCTCCTGGCACACAGAGGGGACGGGGGGGTCTCTCCTGGCATGGAAGGGGGCGGGGTCTCTCCTGGCACACAGAGGGGATGGGGGGGTCTCCTGGCATGGAAGGGGGCGGGGGTCTCTCCTGGCATGGAAGGGGGCGGGGTCTCTCCTGACACACAGAGGGGATGGGGGGGTCTCCTGGCATGGAAGGGGGCGGGGGTCTCTCCTGGCATGGAAGGGGGCGGGGTCTCTCCTGGCACACAGAGGGGATGGGGGGGTCTCCTGGCATGGAAGGGGGCGGGGGTCTCTCCTGGCATGGAAGGGGGCGGGGGTCTCTCCTGGCACACAGAGGGGATGGGGGGGTCTCCTGGCATGGAAGGGGGCGGGGGTCTCTCCTGGCATGGAAGGGGGTGGGGGGGTCTCTCCTGGCACACAGAGGGGACGGGGGGGGTCTCCTGGCATGGAAGGGGGTGGGGGTCTCTCCTGGCACACAGAGGGGACGGGGGGGGGTCTCCTGGCATGGAAGGGGGTGGGGGGTCTCTCCTGGCACACAGAGGGGACGGGGGGGGGTCTCCTGACATGGAAGGGGGTGGGGGGTCTCTCCTGGCACACAGAGGGGACGGGGGGGTCTCCTGGCATGGAAGGGGGCGGGGGTCTCTCCTGGCATGGAAGGGGGCGGGGGTCTCTCCTGGCACACAGAGGGGACGGGGGGGTCTCTCCTGGCACAGAAGGGGGCGGGGCTCTCTCCTGGCACAGAAGGGGGCGGGGCTCTCTCTTGGCACGGAAGGGGGCGGGGCTGTCTCCTGGCACGGAAGGGGGCGGGGCTCTCTCCTGGCACGGAAGGGGGCGGGGCTCTCACCTGGCATGTGCACCATGCGGCAGTGGCAGGTGCTCACCACGGCCTCCCTCTCACACTGCAGGCGGCAGGCGGCGATGCTGTACCCCTCGTAGCCCGGCAGGATCTGCTCCCCGGGCACGCTGGCCCGGCAGTTGCCCCAGGGCTGGGGCAGGTAGGTGAGCTGCGGGCAGGGGAAGGTGGCAGGCTGGGCCCCAGGCCGGGCGCCCCCACCGGGCCATGTGCAGGGGATGCTCCCCACGCTGCCGTGGCCCCGTGACAGACAGGCCCCTCCGTGGGGAGGGACGCCTGGCTCCGCCCCCACAGCCTCTTAGCTGGCCCCTCCTCTGTCCCTGCTAGGCAGCCCCGCCCACTGCCCCACAGCCCCGCCTGGCCAGCCCCACCCACTGCCCCACAGCCCCACCTGGCCAGCCCCGCAGCCCCACCTGGCCAGCCCCGCCCACTGCCCCACAGCTCTGCCCGGCCAGCCCCGCCCACTGCCCCACACCTCTGCCCGGCCAGCCCCGCCCACTGCCCCACAGCCCTGCCCGGCCAGCCCCGCCCACTGCCCCACAGCCCTGCCTGGCCAGCCCCGCCCACTGCCCCACAGCCCTGCCCGGCCAGCCCCGCCCACTGCCCCACAGCCCTGCCCGGCCAGCCCCGCCCACTGCCCCACAGCCCTGCCTGGCCAGCCCCGCCCACTGCCCCACAGCCCTGCCTGGCCAGCCCCGCCCACTGCCCCACAGCCCTGCCTGGCCAGCCCCGCCCACTGCCCCACAGCCCCGCCTACCCACCCCCACCCTTCCAAGTCGGCCCCGGTCCCCAGCGAGCCCTGCCCAGTTCCGACGGCCTCACTCCCAGTGAGCCGGCCCCCCAGCCTCACCCTCTGCTCCTGGCAGGACACGAAGGTCTGGAAGCCGGGGGAGACGCCGAAGCCCAGCTGGTGGATGTAGGGCGGCTCCTCCTGGCTGTGGATCTGCACCCGGATCCCCGCCTCGAACGACGTCTCGTCTGCACCGCAGGGACGGGCCGAGGGTCGGACCCCAGACGGCAGCCCCGGCTTCTCGCCCCCCGACGGTACCATTGCCCCAGCCGCCCCCGGCCAGGAGCCCCCCCGGCCGCCCCCCTGCCAGGGACCCCCCGGCCGCCCCCCCACCCGGGACCCCCCCAGAAACCCCCCTGCCAGGGATCCCCCCCGGCCGCCCCCTGCCCAGGACCTCCCCAGAAACCCCCCTGCCAGGGATCCCCCCCGGCCGCCCCCCGCCCAGGACCCCCCCCCGGCCGCCCCCCCCGCCAGGGATCCCCCCTGGCCGCCCCCCCCGGCCGCCCCCCCTGCCAGGGATCCCCCCGGCCGCCCCCCTGCCAGGGCCCCCCCCGGCCCCCCTGCCCTGGCGGCCCGGGTGCTCACTGGTCTCCCTCCAGATGGGCAGGTACTCCTCTTGCTGGATGTCCAGCATGAGCTCCAGGCCGTGGCCGGCGCCCCGCTGCCGGGCCGTGCGGGGGCTGCTGGGGTCGCCGTTGAAGGTGTAGCACTTCCCGTAGCGCGTGTAGACCTGCCGGCGGGGGCAGGGTTAGAACCCGGGCACTGGGGCTCCCCGGCTCCCCGTCTGGGGCCGCCCCCCTGCCCCACGGCCGGGCAGCGCAGCCTCAGGGCAGGGGCCCCCTCCGGGCCCTGGGGGGCAGAGACTGGCTCATTCAGAGCCCTCCCCTCCCCCGCATCCCCAGCTAAGCCAACCCGGCCAGCCCCCCCCATAGACCTGCCCCCCTGCCTCCATCACACAGCCCCCCTAGACCCCAGTGCCTGGCCCCGGGCGCTCACGGGGGTGAAGTGCTGGGGGCCGCAGGCCTGGCCCTGGAAGCGGCAGGCCAGCAGCATGTCCGGCAGCTGGTGGCCCAGGCGGTGCAGGAGGCTGGCCAGGGTGCGCTCGGCGCGGCGCGGCGGCAGGAAGCGGGAGTAGTTGGCCAGGCGGCTGAGCCAGTGGCGCTGGGCCTCGGGCAGCGCCTCCAGCAGGCCGGGCAGCAGGGAGCGGTTCTCCCCCGCCAGGCCCAGCCACTGCCCCGCCGCGTACAGGTCGGGCCGGGTGAGCTGCCGGAAGCGCACGGGGTTGTTGTTGCAGAGGGTGACGGCCGGGAAGCGCAGGCGCGGCGCCGGCTCCAGGCGCACCCGGCTGTGCACCGGGCTCGAGAGCAGGTAGCGCACGCGGTCGCTGGACCAGGCGCCCAGCAGGCTCAGGGACAGCAGGAAGGCCAGGCCCCAGAGCAGGCGCCGCGGGCACGACTGCGGGCGCGCGCCCATGTAGTGCAGCCCGTGCAGCGTGGTCCCGCGCAGGAACCGGCCGGTGATCTGGGCACAGGAGCCGTCTGGGGCTGGGGCCAGGCGCAGCCCCCGGGGGCAGCAGGACTGGGGCCGAGGCATGGCCCCCAGCTGGGCTCTGGCCTCAGGCTACAGCCAGGAGTTGACCTGCCCTCAGAGGCGCCCAGCCCCACGACCCGCCCCGGCTCTGCTCTGCTCCGGGAAGCGCCTGGCCCCACGACCCACCCCGGCTCTGCTCTGCTCCGGGAGGCGCCCGGCCCCGCGACCCGCCCCGGCTCAGCTCCGGGAAGCGCCCGGCCCCGCGACTCGCCCCGGCTCTGCTCCGGGAGGCGCCCGGCCCCGCGACCCGCCCCGGCTCTGCTCTGCTCAGGGAGGTGCCCGGCCCTGCGACCCGCCCTGGCTCTGCTCTGCTCCAGGAGGCGCCCGGCCCCGCGACCTGCCCTGGCTCTGCTCTGCTCAGGGAGGTGCCCGGCCCCGCGACCCGCCCCGGCTCTGCTCTGCTCCGGGAGGCGCCCGGCCCTGCGACCCGCCCCGGCTCAGCTCCGGGAAGCGCCTGGCCCCGCGACCCGCCCCGGCTCAGCTCCGGGAAGCGCCCGGCCCCGCGACCCGCCCCGGCTCAGCTCCGGGAAGCGCCCGGCCCCGCGACCCGCCCCGGCTCAGCTCCGGGAAGCGCCCGGCCCCGCGACCCGCCCCGGCTCAGCTCCGGGAAGCGCCCGGCCCCGCGACCCGCCCCGGCTCAGCTCCGGGAAGCGCCCGGCCCCGCGACCCGCCCCGGCTCAGCTCCGGGAAGCGCCCGGCCCCGCGACCCGCCACGGCTCAGCTCCGGGAAGCGCCCGGCCCCGCGACCCGCCCCGGCTCAGCTCCGGGAAGCGCCCGGCCCCGCGACCCGCCCTGGCTCTGCTCTGCTCCAGGAGGCGCCCGGCCCCACGACCCGCCCCGGCTCTGCTCTGCTCAGGGAGGTGCCCGGCCCCGCGACCCGCCCTGGCTCTGCTCTGCTCCAGGAGGCGCCCGGCCCCGCGACCTGCCCTGGCTCTGCTCTGCTCCAGGAGGCGCCCGGCCCCGCGACCTGCCCTGGCTCTGCTCTGCTCAGGGAGGTGCCCAGCCCCGCGACCTGTCCCAGTTTCCCTCCAGGGAGGTTTCTGTTTCCGGAGCCTGTTGTGCAGCTCCCGCATCCAGCACCAGCGCGAGCCGAGAGTGGCAGGCGGCTCCCGTGACAGGCGAGAGGAGAGGAGGGGAGGGGAGGGGCGGGGGTTGGTGCACAGACGCCCTCCCGCAAGCTCCAGGCAGGGACAGAAGATTCCTGGCATCCCCTGGCCAGGCAGGCGGGTGGCGCGGGGCTGGCCCGGCAGGACGTAGGTGCCAGGCAGAGCTGGTGGCTCTGGCGCCATGGCCTGATGGCTCTCTGGGCACGTCCGCCGGGCGCTCTGCCCGTCCCACCATGCCCAGGTGCAGGGGCCTGCCTGCCACTCCTGCCAAGGGCCCTGGGGCAGCTGTGCCCGAGTGCCCCAGCCCTGCCGGGCAGGGTCCCCCGCAGACGGAGTGAGGGCAGCAAGCGCCCCACCCTGCTGCCAGGACAGCTCACAGTGCTGCAGCCTGGCCCCCCAGGGCACCCAGCCCCGGCAGCCCCTCCCCCCAGGCCGCAGGCGTGGTGCACGGTGCGGGGGGGTGGCGCCGTCGGCCTCTCAAAGGCAGAGCCTGTCAGCGCAGCTCTGACACCCGACAGCTCGTCAGGTGGCTTCAAAGCCGCGTCTCCAGCTTCCCGGCGCCACCTGGCAGCCGCGGAGCCGCGCCACAGCCCCTCCCCCAAACCCGGCAGCTGGCGCCGGCGCCAGGGGCTGGGCCCTGCCGTCTCCATGGGCGGCCCCTTCCCAGAGCCCGGGGCGGCCGACCTGGCCTCTGGCCTCTGCCAAGCCCTGGGCACGGCCCAGCCCCCCGCTGCCCACCGGGCGCCGCGGCCGCGAGTGCGTTCAGGGTGAGCGTGCAGAACACGGCGCCTCCGCCCCAACCCGGCTCCGCCACCCGCTGAGCCTGGCTCTGCCAGGCCTGGGGACCTGCTCTGGGCTGGGGGGCACTGAGCCCCAGAAAAACCAGTCGGGGGCCGCCCACAACAGAAAACCCGCCCCCCAACAAAGAAACCCCACTGACCTAGCCCCCACTGGGACTGAGACGGACCCTCCCCATGCCCCCCTCCCCCTCCAGGGCCTGGGGTCCAGGACCCTCCCCACATCCCCCTCCCCCGCCAGGGCCTGGGGGGGCCAGGAACCTCCCCACATCCCCCTCCCCTGCCAGGGCCTGGGGGGGCCAGGAACCTCCCCACATCCCCCTCCCTGCCAGGGCCTGGGGGGCCAGGACTCTCCCCACATCCCCCTCCCCCTCCAGGGCCTGGGGTCCAGGACTCTCCCCACATCCCCCTCCCCCTCCAGGGCCTGGGGTCCAGGACCCTCCCCACATCCCCCTCCCCTGCCAGGGCCTGGGAGGCCAGGACCCTCCCCACATCCCCCTCCCCTGCCAGGGCCTGGGGTCCAGGACCCTCCCCACATCCCCCTCCCCTGCCAGGGCCTGGGGGCCAGGACTCTCCCCACATCCCCCTCCCCCGCCAGGGCCCGGGGGGCCAGGACCCTCCCCACATCCCCCTCCCCCGCCAGGGCCCGGGGGGCCAGGACCCTCCCCACATCCCCCTCCCCCGCCAGGGCCTGGGGGGCCAGGACCCTCCCCACATCCCCCTCCCCTGCCAGGGCCTGGGGGGCCAGGACTCTCCCCACATCCCCCTCCCCCTCCAGGGCCTGGGGGGCCAGGACTCTCCCCACATCCCCCTCCCCCTCCAGGGCCTGGGGTCCAGGACCCTCCCCACATCCCCCTCCCCTGCCAGGGCCTGGGAGGCCAGGACCCTCCCCACATCCCCCTCCCCTGCCAGGGCCTGGGGTCCAGGACCCTCCCCACATCCCCCTCCCCTGCCAGGGCCTGGGGGGCCAGGACTCTCCCCACATCCCCCTCCCCCGCCAGGGCCCGGGGGGCCAGGACCCTCCCCACATCCCCCTCCCCCGCCAGGGCCCGGGGGGCCAGGACCCTCCCCACATCCCCTCCCCCGCCAGGGCCTGGGGGGCCAGGACCCTCCCCACATCCCCCTCCCCCGCCAGGGCCTGGGGGGCCAGGACCCTCCCCACATCCCCCTCCCCTGCCAGGGCCTGGGGGGCCAGGACTCTCCCCACATCCCCCTCCCCTGCCAGGGCCTGGGGGGCCAGGACTCTCCCCACATCCCCCTCCCCCGCCAGGGCCTGGGGTCCAGGACCCTCCCCACATCCCCCTCCCCTGCCAGGGCCTGGGAGGCCAGGACCCTCCCCACATCCCCCTCCCCTGCCAGGGCCTGGGGTCCAGGACCCTCCCCACATCCCCCTCCCCTGCCAGGGCCTGGGGGGCCAGGACTCTCCCCACATCCCCCTCCCCCGCCAGGGCCTGGGGGGGCCAGGACCCTCCCCACATCCCCCTCCCCTGCCAGGGCCTGGGGGGCCAGGACTCTCCCCACATCCCCTCCCCCGCCAGGGCCCGGGGGGCCAGGACTCTCCCCTAATCCCCCTCCCCCGCCAGGGCCTGGGGGGGCCAGGACCCTCCCCACATCCCCCTCCCCTGCCAGGGCCTGGGGGGCCAGGACTCTCCCCACATCCCCCTCCCCCGCCAGGGCCTGGGAGGCCAGGACCCTCCCCACATCCCCCTCCCCCGCCAGGGCCCGGGGGTCCAGGACCCTCCCCACATCCCCCTCCCCCCGCCAGGGCCCGGGGGGCCAGGACTCTCCCCTAATCCCCCTCCCCCGCCAGGGCCTGGGGGGCCAGGACTCTCCCCACATCCCCCTCCCCCGCCAGGGCCCGGGGGTCCAGGACCCTCCCCACATCCCCCTCCCCCGCCAGGGCCCGGGGGCCAGGACCCTCCCCTAATCCCTCTCACACTAGGGTCTGGGGGGGCCTAGGCTAGTAGACTTGGTGCACTCCAGCCCTGTGGTGGGACAGCGGGGGGGTAGAGTGCCAGCACCAGCTCCCCAACGCTGCGGAGCCCCGAGCCTCGGGGCCAGATCCAGGCAAGGGGCCTGAGCCCCCCTCCCGCAATGTATACTCTTCACATGCCTGCGTGGTTTGTGTAGGTGAGGGTCTGCGTTGTGGGGGTACCTGGCTGGGGCTGGGGTAGCCCCACTGGCTGCTGCCGGTACCACGGCCCAGCCGGGCAGGGGGTGAGTCGTTATGCAAAGGGGGCTCTCAGCCGGGCCGACCAGCTACCCCCAGGGAGAGAACCAAAGGCGGGGGGTGCTTTCCTGCTTTCAAGTAGGAATAAGAGACCCTCCGGTACAGGCTTTATTTTCCGGAGACTCACGTCCAGACTGGCGCTTTTCTCAGCTTATCTCCAAGCCGGAAAAAAGCGGCAGCCATGTTACTGCAAATACTGCGGGGGATATTTAAAACCCCCGCGGACTTGCCTATTCCAAAGTGCTACATTAGCATCCCTTTTCCGGAAGGCATGCCAGCGTAGACACAGCCAGGGAGTTTATTGCCTCTCCAGGATACAGCACAGCACACATGTCATCTGGTTCCAGGGCAGGCCTAGGATGCCTCAGCCCCCTTGATATGGGGGGGGGGGTCTCGGCTTCTAAACCCCCCAGCCTGTTGCTGAGGCTGCCTCCTCTATCCTCCCAGACAGAAACTAACTCACTCTCCTCCAGCCCTGCCCCCCGGCCAGGGCAGCATCCACCTTCCTTTGTCCCTCTCCATGGGGGGTAGCTGGTCGGACAGGTTTGGAGCCCCCTTTGCATAACGACTCGACTCGTTCCAGACAGCAGAAGGTGGCCACAGCCCTAGCAAGGCCCCCCCCCCCCACGTCACAGCTGGAGAAGCGATAAAGTCCCTCTGTTCTACTGGCTGGTGGAGCCTGTTCGTGCCATTTCGGGGGTGCAGGAGACGGGGGACCCCGACGCGCCGTCACATGAGTATTGGTGTCTGTCCGTGTAAACGCTCGCGCTGTGATGGGGGGGCTCGCGCTGTGATGGGGGGGCTCGCGCTGTGGGGGGGGGCTCGCGCTGTGGGGGGGGTAGCAGCGAGGCTGGGCAGCTGAAGTGCAGGGGCTCCAAATATCGCTCGTGTCCCCAGCAAGCAGATACCTGCAGCTGCCCCCGGCCCCGCTAAGTCCAGCGGCAGCCCCTGCCAGCCGCCCCAGTTTTCCAGCCCTGCCGCCGTAGGAGGACATAGGGGTTGGATTCGCTGGTCCCGCTGTTCTGCTGCCCTGTGGTAACCCCGTGTGCCTCAGTTTCCCTAGGTGCTGCCCGGTACCTGGTTGGGGGTGGGGATTGCGGGTGTGACTCACACAGGGAGTCCAGACTGGCCAGGGCTCCCTTAACCTGAGCCGGGGAGGGGGGGTGACCAGGTGACCCTTTTTGCCGGGAAGGGGCGGGGCCGGGGTTGGTTGCTGGGCGGGATTGGGGCACAGGGAGGGGGCAGGGCCCTGGCTCTGGGCCCCTCCCCCAGGCTGGGCTGCCCTGGCTGCCCCATGGCCCAGTGCTGCCCCTGCGCCACGCTGGGTCCCTGGCACCAAGAACCCCCCTGCCAGCTGTGAGCCCCCTGGCAGGGGGCAGGGCCTGGGGCTCCCCGCCCCTTGGGGACACCCGGGTCCCTACCAGCGTCTGTGCCTGGCCAGGGGGCCTCCCATGCAACGCCGGCCCGAACCAGCAGGTGGCAGCACAGGCACACGGCTGGGCTCTGGCTCCCTCACCCCACAGGCATCGGGGACCCCCACGTCCGTCCGGCTCCCCGTTCCCCCTGGAGCGACTCGGGCGCCCGGCTGATTGGCCACAGGCCAGGGGTCCTGCTGGCGGGTGGTGCACGGCCCTGCCGGGGATTCCGCACCGCGTGGGCACAGCCGGGGAACGTTGCCAGGCTCAGCCCCCAACACGCGTCCTGGGGCTACGGCTCAGTCCTAGGGGCGAGCTGTGGGCCGGGCGCTGCGTGCCGATCGGCGCTCAGCGCAGGGCAATGTGCCAAGGGGGAGCTTGTTATTGCAGGGCCCAGCCCAGAACTGGAGCCCCAGAGCAAGCTGGGAGGCACGGCCAGGCCGGGCCAGGTCGGGCGGGGGAGGCCAAGGGGCTGCAGGGGGGACCCCGACCGGCCAGCTGACCCAGCGAGGGGAGAACATTGGACGGGGGGGGAGGGGAGAAGAGGGGCCCAGGCGACCCGGTTACCTGGGGAGAGACCCTGGCGGGGGAGGGGCTGTTGCTGGGGTATTGGGCTCGGCTGGCAGGTGGGGGCTGATCGGGGCAGGGGGCAGAGCAGGCAGAGCCCCCACTGGCTGCAGGGCAGACTCAGCTGTGTGGGGCTGAGGGGGGCCCAGGCTGACAGGCCCCCAGGGACTCCAGCAAGCCCAGCCCAGGGGGGGCCCCAGAGAGCCAGGGCAGGACAACCCCCCCATGGGACTCGAGGGACCTGAGATGCAACGTCTGTGACCACCCTGACAGTTAGGAATTTTTTCCTAATGTCCAATCTAAACCTCCCCTGCTGCACTTTAAGCCCATTACTCCTTGTCCTGTCCTCAGAAACCAAGAGGAACAAATTTTCTCCTTCCTCCTTGTGACACCCTCTTAGATATTTGAAAACCGCTATCATGTCCCCCCTTAATCTTCTTTTTTCCAAACTAAACAAGCCCAGTTCATGAAGCCTGGCTTCATAGGTCATGTTCTCTAGACCTTTAATCATTCTTGTCGCTCTTCTCTGTACCCTTTCCAATTTCTCCACATCTTTCTTGAAATGTGGCGCCCAGAACTGGACACAGTACTCCAGCTGAGGCCTAACTAGTGCAGAGTAGAGCGGCAGAATGACTTCACGAGTTTTGCTTACAACACACCTGATGATACAACCTAGAATCATATTTGCTTTTTTTGCAACAGCATCACACTGTTGACTCATATTCAACTTGTGGTCCACTATGACCCCTAGATCCCTTTCCGCCATGCTCCTTCCTAGACAGTCGCTTCCCATCTTGTATGTATGGAACTGATTGTTCCTTCCTAAGTGGAGCACTTTGCATTTCTCTTTATTAAACCTCATCCTGTTTACCTCTGACCATTTCTCTAACTTGCTAAGTCACTCCCCGCCTGGGGCCCAGTGACAGCCGAGCACACCAGATAGCCTGGGCTCCAGGGAGCAGGACAAAGGAGGGGGTAGGGCTGCGGGGGCCTGGGCCAAGTGGCTGGGGGCGATTTCGCTTTCCTCTGGCTTGGGGGGCCAGGCTGGGCTGTACTGGCTGCTCCTGGTGCCTGTAACAACCTTCAATAAACCTTCTCTTCTACCTGACGCCTGAGAGTCGCGTCTCGCTGCGGTGGGGGTGCAGGGCGGGGGACCCCCCCACGCCCCTAACACCCATCCCGGGGCTACCCCACGCACGTCCTAAGGGTTCCCCACATACACCTGTCTTGGGGTTTCCATCCATCCCGGGGTTACTGGACACCTGCCCTAGGGTTATCCCCTGTCCCTGTGGGGCGGGGGTCACTGGGCCCTGCCCCCCCCAGCCAGGGGGCTCCCAGCCGGCAGGGAGCGCAGGAGAGTTCCTGGCGCCAGGGCCCAGGGTGGGCCGGCCTGGGGAGAACAGGACTTTGGCACACAGGTCCCATGTGCCAGTCTGCCAGGTCGCAGGCCCAGTCCCGGCCGCGGGGCGCTGGGTTTGCAGCCTGGCACTGGCCCTCGGCGCCCTGCGTGGAGGCGGAGGACGGGTCTGGAGAGCGGGGACAGGCCTGGCGCTGGGCAGACCCCCATGTTTCTGCGGGGTCAGTCAGCCATGGGGAGACCCAGCCCTGGGCCCCCACACGGACCCGGCGGCCGAGCAGAGCCCCAGCTGGCACCTCAGGGCCGGCTCCCTTTGCCTCGGGCACGGGGCAGAGGCCCGTCGAGGGCAGCGCGGCGGGGCCAGGCCCCCAGTGGCACAGGGGTGCGGGCCCTGGGGTGGCAGAACCGCCCAGCCAGGGCTGCAAGGGGGGGCCGGCGGGCGCTCGCCCCGAGCGCATCGTAACCAGGGGCCAGAGACGCCATGAGCAGCGCGGGCGCAGCGATCAGCCCTGCACAAAACCGACTGCTGCGCCGCTGGGCCCACCCTGCCTCTCCCCCCGCCGCGCCCCCCCAAGCACGCCCACTCCCTCCTCGCACCCGCCTCGGCAGGGGCTGGGGCTCAGGGCGGGGGCAGGGGGTGGGCGAGGGAAGGGAAAGGGGGGCTCTGGGCGGGGGCAGGGGGTGGGTGAGGGAAGGGAAAGGGGGGGCTCTGGGCGGGGCAGGGGTGGGTGAGGGAAGGGAAAGGGGGGCTCTGGGCGGGGGCAGGGGGTGGGCGAGGGAAGGGAAAGGGGGGCTCTGGGCGGGGGCAGGGGGTGGGCGAGGGAAGGGAAAGGGGGGCTCTGGGCCGGGGAAGGGGGTGGGTGAGGGAAGGGAAAGGGGGGCTCTGGGCGGGGGCAGGGGTGGGTGAGGGAAGGGAAAGGGGGGCTCTGGGCGGGGTAAGGGGGTGGGGTGAGGGAAGGGAAAGGGGGCTCTGGGCCGGGGAAGGGGGTGGGTGAGGGAAGGGAAAGGGGGGCTCTGGGCCGGGGAAGGGGGTGGGTGAGGGAAGGGAAAGGGGGGCTCTGGGCCGGGGAAGGGGGTGGGTGAGGGAAGGGAAAGGGGGGCTCTGGGCCGGGGAAGGGGTGGGTGAGGGAAGGGAAAGGGGGGCTCTGGGCCGGGGAAGGGGGTGGTGAGGGAAGGGAAAGGGGGCTCAGGGCGGGGGCAGGGGGTGGGTGAGGAAAGGGAAAGGGGGGGCTCTGGGCGGGGGCAGGGGTGGGTGAGGGAAGGGAAAGGGGGGGCTCTGGGCGGGAAGGGGGTGGGTGAGGGAAGGGAAAGGGGGGCTCTGGGCCGGGAAGGGGGTGGGCTGAGAGGAAGGGAAAGGGGGGCTCAGGGCGGGGGCAGGGAGTGGGTGAGGAAAGGGAAAGGGGGGCTCTGGGCGGGGGCAGGGGGTGGGTGAGGGAAGGGAAAGGGGGCTCTGGGCGGGGGCAGGGGGTGGGTGAGGGAAGGGAAAGGGGGCTCTGGGCGGGGGCAGGGGGTGGGCGGGGGAAGGAAAGGGGGGCTCTGGGCGGGGGCAGGGGGTGGGCGAGGGAAGGGAAAGGGGGGCTCTGGGCGGGGGCAGGGGGTGGGCGGGGAAGGGAAAGGGGGGCTCTGGGCGGGGCAGGGGGTGGGTGAGGGAAGGGAAAGGGGGCTCTGGGCCGGGAAGGGGGTGGGCGAGGGAAGGAAAGGGGGAGGCTCTGGGCCGGGGAAGGGGGTGGGTGAGGGAAGGAAAGGGGGAGGCTCTGGGCCGGGAAGGGGGTGGGTGAGGGAAGGGAAAGGGGGCTCTGGGCCGGGGCAGGGGGTGGGCGGGGGAAGGGAAAGGGGGGCTCTGGGCGGGGGCAGGGGGTGGGCGAGGGAAGGGAAAGGGGGGCTCTGGGCCGGGGAAGGGGGTGGGCGAGGGAAGGGAAAGGGGAGGCTCTGGGCCGGGGAAGGGGGTGGGTGAGGGAAGGGAAAGGGGGCTCAGGGCGGGGGCAGGGGGTGGGTGAGGGAAGGGAAAGGGGGGCTCTGGGCCGGGGAAGGGGGTGGGTGAGGGAAGGGAAAGGGGGCTCTGGGCCGGGGAAGGGGGTGGGTGAGGAAGGGAAAGGGGGGCTCAGGGCGGGGGCAGGGGGTGGGTGAGGGAAGGGAAAGGGGGGCTCTGGGCGGGGGCAGGGGGTGGCTGAGGGAAGGGAAAGGGGGGCTCTGGGCCGGGGAAGGGGGTGGCTGAGGGAAGGGAAAGGGGGGCTCAGGGCGGGGGCAGGGGGTGGGTGAGGGAAGGGAAAGGGGGCTCAGGGCGGGGACAGGGGGTGGGTGAGGGAAGGGAAAGGGGGGCTCTGGGCGGGGGCAGGGGGTGGGCGAGGGAAGGGAAAGGGGGAGGCTCTGGGCGGGGGCAAGGGGTGGGTGAGGGAAGGAAAGGGGGGGCTCTGGGCGGGGCAGGGGGTGGGTGAGGGAAGGGAAAGGGGGCTCTGGGCGGGGGCAGGAGGTGGGTGAGGGAAGGGAAAGGGGGCTCTGGGCAGGGTAAGGGGGTGGGGTGAGGGAATGGAAAGGGGGGGCTCTGGGCGGGGAAGGGGTGGGTGAGGGAAGGGAAAGGGGGGCTCTGGGCGGGGAAAGGGGGTGGGGTGAGGGAAGGGAAAGGGGGGGCTCTGGGCGGGGGAAGGGGGTCCCATCGCGCGGGGCCGGGCTGTACCCCGAGGGGCGATACCCCCGTTTACTGGCCGGGGGGGGTCCCATCGCGCGGGGCCGGGCTGTACCCCGAGGGGGGATACCCCCGTTTACTGGCCGGGGGGTCCCATCGCGAGGGGCCGGGCTGTACCCCGAGGGGCGATAACCCCCGTTTACTGGCCGGGGGTTCCCATCGCGCGGGGCCGGGCTGTACCCCGAGGGGCGATACCCCCGTTTACTGGCCGGGGGGTCCCATCGCGAGGGGCCGGGCTGTACCCCGAGGGGGGATAACCCCCATTTACTGGCCGGGGGGTCCCATCGCGAGGGGCCGGGCTGTACCCCGAGGGGCGATACCCCCGTTTACTGGCCGGGGGGGTCCCATCGCGAGGGGCCGGGCTGTACCCCGAGGGGCGATACCCCCGTTTACTGACCGGGGGGTCCCATCGCGCGGGGCCGGGCTGTACCCCGAGGGGCGATACCCCCGTTTACTGGCCGGGGGGTCCCATCGCGCGGGGCCGGGCTGTACCCCGAGGGGCGATAACCCCCGTTTACTGGCCGGGGGGTCCCATCGCGAGGGGCCGGGCTGTACCCCGAGGGGCGATACCCCCGTTTACTGGCCGGGGGGTCCCATCGCGAGGGGCCGGGCTGTACCCCGAGGGGCGATAACCCCCGTTTACTGGCCGGGGGGTCCCATCGCGAGGGGCCGGGCTGTACCCCGAGGGGCGATAACCCCCGTTTACTGGCCGGGGGGTCCCATCGCGCGGGGCCGGGCTGTACCCCGAGGGGCGATACCCCCGTTTACTGGCCGGGGGGTCCCATCGCGAGGGGGCCGGGCTGTACCCCGAGGGGCGATACCCCCGTTTACTGGCCGGGGGGTCCCATCGCGAGGGGCCGGGCTGTACCCCGAGGGGCGATACCCCCGTTTACTGGCCGGGGGGTCCCATCGCGCGGGGCCGGGCCGTACCCCGAGGGGCGATACCCCCGTTTACTGGCCGGGGGGTCCCATCGCGCGGGGCCGGGCCGTACCCCGAGGGGCGATAACCCCCGTTTACTGGCCGGGGGGTCCCATCGCGCGGGGCCGGGCCGTACCCCGAGGGGCGATACCCCCGTTTACTGGCCGGGGGGTCCCATCGCGCGGGGCCGGGCCGTACCCCGAGGGGCGATACCCCCGTTTACTGGCCGGGGGGGTCCCATCGCGAGGGGCCGGGCCGTACCCCGAGGGGCGATACCCCCGTTTACTGGCCGGGGGGTCCCATCGCGCGGGGCCGGGCTGTCCCCGAGGGGCGATACCCCCGTTTACTGGCCGGGGGGGTCCCATCGCGCGGGGCCGGGCTGTACCCCGAGGGGCGATACCCCCGTTTACTGGCCGGGGGGTCCCATCGCGAGGGGCCGGGCTGTACCCCGAGGGGCGATAACCCCCGTTTACTGGCCGGGGGGTCCCATCGCGCGGGGCCGGGCTGTACCCCGAGGGGCGATACCCCCGTTTACTGGCCGGGGGGGGTCCCATCGCGCGGGGCCGGGCTGTACCCCGAGGGGCGATACCCCCGTTTACTGGCCGGGGGGTCCCATCGCGAGGGGCCGGGCTGTACCCCGAGGGGCGATACCCCCGTTTACTGGCCGGGGGGTCCCATCGCGCGGGGCCGGGCTGTACCCCGAGGGGCGATACCCCCGTTTACTGGCCGGGGGGGGTCCCATCGCGCGGGGCCGGGCTGTACCCCGAGGGGCGATACCCCCGTTTACTGGCCGGGGGGGGTCCCATCGCGAGGGGCCGGGCTGTACCCCGAGGGGCGATAGCCCCGTTTACTGGCCGGGGGGTCCCATCGCGAGGGGCCGGGCTGTACCCCGAGGGGCGATAGCCCCGTTTACTGGCCGGGGGGTCCCATCGCGAGGGGCCGGGCTGTACCCGAGGGGCGATACCCCCGTTTACTGGCCGGGGGGGTCCCATCGCGAGGGGCCGGGCTGTACCCCGAGGGGCGATACCCCCGTTTACTGGCCGGGGGGGGTCCCATCGCGAGGGGCCGGGCTGTACCCCGAGGGGCGATAACCCCGTTTACTGGCCGGGGGGGTCCCATCGCGAGGGGCCGGGCTGTACCCCGAGGGGCGATACCCCCGTTTACTGGCCGGGGGGTCCCATCGCGAGGGGCCGGGCTGTACCCCGAGGGGCGATACCCCCGTTTACTGACCGGGGGGGGTCCCATCGCGAGGGGCCGGGCTGTACCCCGAGGGGCGATACCCCCGTTTACTGGCCGGGGGGTCCCATCGCGCGGGGCCGGGCTGTACCCCGAGGGGCGATACCCCCGTTTACTGGCCGGGGGGTCCCATCGCGAGGGGCCGGGCTGTACCCCGAGGGGCGATACCCCCGTTTACTGGCCGGGGGGTCCCATCGCGCGGGGCCGGGCTGTACCCCGAGGGGCGATACCCCCGTTTACTGGCCGGGGGGTCCCATCGCGAGGGGCCGGGCTGTACCCCGAGGGGCGATACCCCCCGTTTACTGGCCGGGGGGTCCCATCGCGCGGGGCCGGGCCGTACCCCGAGGGGCGATACCCCCCGTTTACTGGCCGGGGGGGTCCCATCGCGAGGGGCCGGGCCGTACCCCGAGGGGCGATACCCCCGTTTACTGGCCGGGGGGTCCCATCGCGAGGGGCCGGGCTGTACCCCGAGGGGCGATACCCCCGTTTACTGGCCGGGGGGTCCCATCGCGAGGGGCCGGGCTGTACCCCGAGGGGCGATACCCCCGTTTACTGGCCGGGGGGTCCCATCGCGAGGGGCCGGGCTGTACCCCGAGGGGCGATACCCCCGTTTACTGGCCGGGGGGTCCCATCGCGCGGGGCCGGGCTGTACCCCGAGGGGCGATACCCCCGTTTACTGGCCGGGGGGTCCCATCGCGCGGGGCCGGGCTGTACCCCGAGGGGCGATACCCCCGTTTACTGGCCGGGGGGTCCCATCGCGAGGGGCCGGGCTGTACCCCGAGGGGCGATACCCCCGTTTACTGGCCGGGGGGGGTCCCATCGCGAGGGGCCGGGCTGTACCCCGAGGGGCGATACCCCCGTTTACTGGCCGGGGGGGGTCCCATCGCGAGGGGCCGGGCTGTACCCCGAGGGGCGATACCCCCGTTTACTGGCCGGGGGGGGTCCCATCGCGAGGGGCCGGGCTGTACCCCGAGGGGCGATACCCCCGTTTACTGGCCGGGGGGGTCCCATCGCGAGGGGCCGGGCTGTACCCCGAGGGGCGATACCCCCGTTTACTGGCCGGGGGGTCCCATCGCGCGGGGCCGGGCTGTACCCCGAGGGGCGATACCCCCGTTTACTGGCCGGGGGGGTCCCATCGCGAGGGGCCGGGCTGTACCCCGAGGGGCGATACCCCCGTTTACTGGCCGGGGGGTCCCATCGCGAGGGGCCGGGCTGTACCCCGAGGGGCGATACCCCCGTTTACTGGCCGGGGGGGTCCCATCGCGAGGGGCCGGGCTGTACCCCGAGGGGCGATACCCCCGTTTACTGACCGGGGGGGTCCCATCGCGAGGGGCCGGGCTGTACCCCGAGGGGCGATACCCCCGTTTACTGGCCGGGGGGTCCCATCGCGAGGGGCCGGGCTGTACCCCGAGGGGCGATAACCCCGTTTACTGACCGGGGGGGTCCCATCGCGAGGGGCCGGGCTGTACCCCCGAGGGGCGATACCCCCGTTTACTGGCCGGGGGGGTCCCATCGCGAGGGGCCGGGCTGTACCCCGAGGGGCGATACCCCCGTTTACTGGCCGGGGGGGTCCCATCGCGCGGGGCCGGGCTGTACCCCGAGGGGCGATAACCCCCGTTTACTGGCCGGGGGGTCCCATCGCGAGGGACCGGGCTGTACCCCGAGGGGCGATACCCCCGTTTACTGGCCGGGGGGGGGGTCCCATCGCGCGGGGCCGGGCTGTACCCCGAGGGGCGATAACCCCCGTTTACTGGCCGGGGGGGGGTCCCATCGCGAGGGGCCGGGCTGTACCCCGAGGGGCGATAACCCCCGTTTACTGGCCGGGGGGTCCCATCGCGAGGGGCCGGGCTGTACCCCGAGGGGCGATACCCCCGTTTACTGGCCGGGGGGTCCCATCGCGAGGGGCCGGGCTGTACCCCGAGGGGCGATACCCCCGTTTACTGGCCGGGGGGTCCCATCGCGAGGGGCCGGGCTGTACCCCGAGGGGCGATACCCCCGTTTACTGACCGGGGGGTCCCATCGCGAAGGGCCGGGCTGTACCCCGAGGGGCGATACCCCCGTTTACTGGCCGGGGGGGTCCCATCGCGAGGGGCCGGGCTGTACCCCGAGGGGCGATACCCCCGTTTACTGACCGGGGGGTCCCATCGCGAGGGGCCGGGCTGTACCCCGAGGGGCGATACCCCCG
Source organism: Pelodiscus sinensis (assembly GCF_049634645.1). NCBI lineage: Eukaryota > Metazoa > Chordata > Testudines > Trionychidae > Pelodiscus > Pelodiscus sinensis. The sequence goes on from NW_027465812.1 coordinate 209,892, forward strand.
TTTACTGACCGGGGGGGTCCCATCGCGAGGGGCCGGGCTGTACCCCGAGGGGCGATACCCCCGTTACTGGCCGGGGGGTCCCATCGCGCGGGGCCGGGCTGTACCCCGAGGGGCGATACCCCCGTTTACTGGCCGGGGGGGTCCCATCGCGAGGGGCCGGGCTGTACCCCGAGGGGCGATACCCCCCGTTTACTGGCCGGGGGGTCCCATCGCGCGGGGCCGGGCTGTACCCCGAGGGGCGATACCCCCGTTTACTGGCCGGGGGGTCCCATCGCGCGGGGCCGGGCTGTACCCCGAGGGGCGATACCCCCGTTTACTGGCCGGGGGGGGGGTCCCATCGCGCGGGGCCGGGCTGTACCCCGAGGGGCGATACCCCCGTTTACTGGCCGGGGGGTCCCATCGCGAGGGGCCGGGCTGTACCCCGAGGGGCGATAACCCCCGTTTACTGGCCGGGGGGTCCCATCGCGAGGGGCCGGGCTGTACCCCGAGGGGCGATACCCCCGTTTACTGGCCGGGGGGGGGTCCCATCGCGCGGGGCCGGGCTGTACCCCGAGGGGCGATAACCCCCGTTTACTGGCCGGGGGGTCCCATCGCGAGGGGCCGGGCTGTACCCCGAGGGGCGATACCCCCGTTTACTGGCCGGGGGGGTCCCATCGCGAGGGGCCGGGCTGTACCCCGAGGGGGCGATAACCCCCGTTTACTGGCCGGGGGGTCCCATCGCGCAGGGCCGGGCTGTACCCCGAGGGGCGATACCCCCGTTTACTGGCCGGGGGGTCCCATCGCGCGGGGGCCGGGCTGTACCCCGAGGGGCGATAACCCCCGTTTACTGGCCGGGGGGTCCCATCGCGCGGGGCCGGGCTGTACCCCGAGGGGCGATACCCCCGTTTACTGACCGGGGGGTCCCATCGCGAGGGGCCGGGCTGTACCCCGAGGGGCGATACCCCCGTTTACTGGCCGGGGGGTCCCATCGCGCGGGGCCGGGCTGTACCCCGAGGGGCGATACCCCCGTTTACTGGCCGGGGGGTCCCATCGCGAGGGGCCGGGCTGTACCCCGAGGGGCGATACCCCCGTTTACTGGCCGGGGGGGGTCCCATCGCGCGGGGCCGGGCTGTACCCCGAGGGGCGATACCCCCGTTTACTGGCCGGGGGGTCCCATCGCGAGGGGCCGGGCTGTACCCCGAGGGGCGATACCCCCGTTTACTGGCCGGGGGGTCCCATCGCGAGGGGCCGGGCTGTACCCCGAGGGGCGATACCCCCGTTTACTGGCCGGGGGGTCCCATCGCGAGGGGCTGGGCTGTACCCCGAGGGGCGATACCCCCGTTTACTGGCCGGGGGGGTCCCATCGCGAGGGGCCGGGCTGTACCCCGAGGGGCGATACCCCCGTTTACTGGCCGGGGGGTCCCATCGCGAGGGGCCGGGCTGTACCCCGAGGGGCGATACCCCCCGTTTACTGGCCGGGGGGTCCCATCGCGAGGGGCCGGGCTGTACCCCGAGGGGCGATAACCCCCGTTTACTGGCCGGGGGGGTCCCATCGCGAGGGGCCGGGCTGTACCCCGAGGGGCGATACCCCCGTTTACTGGCCGGGGGGTCCCATCGCGCGGGGCCGGGCTGTACCCCGAGGGGCGATACCCCCGTTTACTGGCCGGGGGGTCCCATCGCGCGGGGCCGGGCTGTACCCCGAGGGGCGATACCCCCGTTTACTGGCCGGGGGGGGTCCCATCGCGCGGGGCCGGGCTGTACCCCGAGGGGCGATACCCCCGTTTACTGGCCGGGGGGTCCCTTCGCGAGGGGCCGGGCTGTACCCCGAGGGGCGATACCCCCGTTTACTGGCCGGGGGGGTCCCATCGCGAGGGGCCGGGCTGTACCCCGAGGGGCGATACCCCCGTTTACTGGCCGGGGGGGTCCCATCGCGAGGGGCCGGGCTGTACCCCGAGGGGCGATACCCCCGTTTACTGGCCGGGGGGGGTCCCATCGCGCGGGGCCGGGCTGTACCCCGAGGGGCGATAACCCCCGTTTACTGGCCGGGGGGTCCCATCGCGCGGGGCCGGGCTGTACCCCGAGGGGCGATACCCCCGTTTACTGGCCGGGGGGTCCCATCGCGCGGGGCCGGGCTGTACCCCGAGGGGCGATACCCCCGTTTACTGGCCGGGGGGGTCCCATCGCGCGGGGCCGGGCTGTACCCCGAGGGGCGATAACCCCCGTTTACTGGCCGGGGGGGGTCCCATCGCGAGGGGCCGGGCTGTACCCCGAGGGGCGATAACCCCCGTTTACTGGCCGGGGGGGTCCCATCGCGCGGGGCCGGGCTGTACCCCGAGGGGCGATACCCCCGTTTACTGGCCGGGGGGTCCCATCGCGCGGGGCCGGGCTGTACCCCGAGGGGCGATACCCCCGTTTACTGGCCGGGGGGTCCCATCGCGAGGGGCCGGGCTGTACCCCGAGGGGCGATAACCCCCGTTTACTGGCCGGGGGGTCCCATCGCGAGGGGCCGGGCTGTACCCCGAGGGGCGATACCCCCGTTTACTGGCCGGGGGGGTCCCATCGCGAGGGGCCGGGCTGTACCCCGAGGGGCGATACCCCCGTTTACTGGCCGGGGGGTCCCATCGCGCGGGGCCGGGCTGTACCCCGAGGGGCGATACCCCCGTTTACTGGCCGGGGGGTCCCATCGCGCGGGGCCGGGCTGTACCCCGAGGGGCGATAACCCCCGTTTACTGGCCGGGGGGTCCCATCGCGAGGGGCCGGGCTGTACCCCGAGGGCGATACCCCCGTTTACTGGCCGGGGGGTCCCATCGCGAGGGGCCGGGCTGTACCCCGAGGGGCGATACCCCCGTTTACTGGCCGGGGGGTCCCATCGCGAGGGGCCGGGCTGTACCCCGAGGGGCGATACCCCCGTTTACTGGCCGGGGGGGGTCCCATCGCGAGGGGCCGGGCTGTACCCCGAGGGGCGATAACCCCCGTTTACTGGCCGGGGGGGGGGTCCCATCGCGAGGGGCCGGGCTGTACCCCCGAGGGGCGATACCCCCGTTTACTGGCCGGGGGGTCCCATCGCGAGGGGCCGGGCTGTACCCCGAGGGGCGATACCCCCGTTTACTGGCCGGGGGGTCCCATCGCGCGGGGCCGGGCCGTACCCCGAGGGGCGATACCCCCGTTTACTGGCCGGGGGGTCCCATCGCGCGGGGCCGGGCCGTACCCCGAGGGGCGATACCCCCGTTTACTGGCCGGGGGGGTCCCATCGCGAGGGGCCGGGCCGTACCCCGAGGGGCGATAACCCCCGTTTACTGGCCGGGGGGTCCCATCGCGAGGGGCCGGGCCGTACCCCGAGGGGCGATACCCCCGTTTACTGGCCGGGGGGTCCCATCGCGAGGGGCCGGGCTGTACCCCGAGGGGCGATACCCCCGTTTACTGGCCGGGGGGGTCCCATCGCGCGGGCCGGGCTGTACCCCGAGGGGCGATACCCCCGTTTACTGGCCGGGGGGTCCCATCGCGCGGGGCCGGGCTGTACCCCGAGGGGCGATACCCCCGTTTACTGGCCGGGGGGGGGGTCCCATCGCGAGGGGCCGGGCTGTACCCCGAGGGGCGATACCCCCGTTTACTGGCCGGGGGGGGTCCCATCGCGCGGGGCCGGGCTGTACCCCGAGGGGCGATACCCCCGTTTACTGGCCGGGGGGGGTCCCATCGCGAGGGGCCGGGCTGTACCCCGAGGGGCGATACCCCCGTTTACTGGCCGGGGGGGGTCCCATCGCGAGGGGCCGGGCTGTACCCCGAGGGGCGATACCCCCGTTTACTGGCCGGGGGGGGGGTCCCATCGCGAGGGGCCGGGCTGTACCCCGAGGGGCGATAACCCCGTTTACTGGCCGGGGGGGGGTCCCATCGCGAGGGGCCGGGCTGTACCCCGAGGGGCGATACCCCCGTTTACTGGCCGGGGGGGTCCCATCGCGAGGGGCCGGGCTGTACCCCGAGGGGCGATACCCCCGTTTACTGGCCGGGGGGGTCCATCGCGCGGGGCCGGGCTGTACCCCGAGGGGCGATACCCCCGTTTTACTGGCCGGGGGGGTCCCATCGCGCGGGGCCGGGCTGTACCCCGAGGGGCGATACCCCCGTTTACTGGCCGGGGGGTCCCCATCGCGAGGGGCCGGGCTGTACCCCGAGGGGCGATACCCCGTTTACTGGCCGGGGGGGTCCCATCGCGCGGGGCCGGGCTGTACCCCGAGGGGCGATACCCCCGTTTACTGGCCGGGGGGGTCCCATCGCGCGGGGCCGGGCCGTACCCCGAGGGGCGATAACCCCCGTTTACTGGCCGGGGGGTCCCATCGCGAGGGGCCGGGCTGTACCCGAGGGGCGATACCCCCGTTTACTGGCCGGGGGGGGTCCCATCGCGAGGGGCCGGGCTGTACCCCGAGGGGCGATACCCCCGTTTACTGGCCGGGGGGTCCCATCGCGAGGGGCCGGGCTGTACCCCGAGGGGCGATACCCCCGTTTACTGGCCGGGGGGGTCCCATCGCGAGGGGCCGGGCTGTACCCCGAGGGGCGATACCCCCGTTACCTGGCCGGGGGGGTCCCATCGCGAGGGGCCGGGCTGTACCCCGAGGGGCGATAACCCCCGTTTACTGG
>NW_027465813.1:0-2441 GCF_049634645.1 Pelodiscus sinensis
GAGCCAAGCATGCTAACCATTCACTCAGTTAGCATCAAGAGGCCATATCATACATGTGACATTGAAAAAACAAAGAAGTTCTTCAGGTTCTTCCAGCTCAATCTAATCATTCTATAGAAAGGTATAAACTGTGTTTCATACACATATGGTACAATAGGGAAAGTAATCTTCACAAGAATGCCTACAGATAGGATAGCTGTTGATAGTTGGAATAGCTTTTAAAGCACAACATTGCCAGCATAAGATTATGCCAGCTACCTAAGAATTTAAACAAGTGGAACACATGCTTTCCTACTGTGTATTCAGTAGACAGTGAAGTTTCTGCTTCGGAATAAAAAAAAAACAAAAACAAATTTGATCTGTGAGCTTTTAGGATCTGCTTAAAATTCCAACCTTCATTTAAGAACATTTGAATGCCTTCCCCTACTTTATATTAGCTCCCTTTATGAAAAAAGTAGACAATCTGCAAGGGGACAAAATTTCTGCTCCTTCTCCACTATGAAAGCCACCACCCTTTCAAATCCTTCTGCAACCATTACCCAATTTAAAAAAAAAACCAACGAACTGGGACTGAGATTTATTCCTCATCCTTACCAGTTTTGTTGCCTCAATGCTGAAGAGGGCAGGGATAAACATGGATAGCAGTTCCTACTACCGCTGGCCTCTGAGGTAGCATTTCAGCTTATTGCTTATTTTGTTCTCAAGTCACAGGGCTTAGTTGGTTTATAGTGGCATGAGGGAAAGGAAACTCATAGGAAAATAGGTAGTATGACCTTCGACAATCAGAGGATTTTTTCCAGTCTATAGACTGGATCAGTCCATGATTTGCAGTGACAAGTAATTTTGGGCTGCAGACTGTCAGAAGCCAAAATAAAATTGATCAATACACATCTTACAATACTGAATAACTTAACAGTTGATTTAATTTTGGAAAACAAAACACTTGTGGTGCAAACAGAACTTAGTGACCAGCTATATTGCTGAGGTCCACAACATCTATATGTGAAAAGCACATTTAAATGAAACATCTCTGCACTTGTGTTCAGTCTCTTACCAAAGAGTAACTACTCCAGATTTATGCAAGTGAAGATATTCTAGAACCACAAGGCAGGCTAATACTATTGCACAGATTCCAACTCCTTCACCCAATAATCTGACATTTTTGGTATCCATTCTTCTACCTCCCATAGGGATTTTGTTCCATGTAAAATGTAATTAACAATGCCTCTGGACATTGATAAGCCCCATCAACTAAGTATGAGACTCCCAGGTCAGTTTATCCTACTAGCACAGAATCTGCTATATAGCTCCAAGCCATTAGCTTGATTCAAGTTGAATCCATCAGGCTAAAATAAATTAGCAAGGGGGGGGGGGGGGGGAGAAGAGAAGAAGAGGAGGAGGAGAGACACACTGGCTCTTCCTAGACAAAGGAAGAGACCAAGTAGACCAGTGGTCTCCAACCTTTTTACACCCAAGATCACTTTTTAAATCTCAGAACGGGCGAAGATCTACCGCCCCGCCCCTTCCTTGAAGCCCCACCTTCAGGGCTGAATGTCACAGCCAGCTGGCCAGGCAGCTTCCCCTCTGCACCACCCCACATGGAGCATGGTGCACCCTGGCTGAGCGCCATGGCCAGCTGGCCGGGCAGCCGCTTCTCTTTGCTCCAGCCCAGCTGCCCTGTGCTCAGCCCAGGGAGGCTGTGCCTAGCTCCAGCTGTGCTGGAGCAAGCTTCCCAGGGCTGAGCAGAGGGCAGCCAGGCTGGAGCGAAGAGAAGCGGCTTCCCGGCCAGCTGGCCATGGCGCTCAGCCAGGGTGCACCATGCGCCACGTGGGCTGGTGCAGAGGGAAAGCTGCCTGGCCAGCTGGCTGTGTGTCTCAGCTGAAAGAGGCTGCCCTGCGCTCCAGCTGATCGGGTGGCTTCTCCTCTGCGCCTGCCCACGTGTAGCGTGGTACACCCTGGCTGAGCACCATGGGCAGCTGGCCATGGCACTCAGCCAGGGTGCCCCACGCAGGCAGGCACAGAGGAGAAGCTGCCCCATCAGCTGGAGCACAGGGCAGCCTCTTTCAGCTGTGAAAGCCACAGTCAGTTGGCTGGGGTGTTTCAGCCTTCCCGACCTCCCAGCTCCCACCATTCCTCACAGCTACTCACCTGTGTTGTTGCTCGGTGAGTAGCTGCTCCTCAAATGAGGAAATTAAATGTAAATGTACTGCGCAGGCGCGCAGTTCAGAGAGGGCTCAAGAGCTACTCTTAGAGCCCCTGAGATCGACCGGTTGGTGACCACGGGAGTAGATGGCTCAAATAGTTACAAGAGGCTGATAAGAACAATTAACCAACCAACCAACGGAGGTGCTAAGTCAAGTCATTAGGATGTGGAAGGTAGTGTGCAAGCCAGCTGATATCCCTATTCATACCAATGAAGTTAAGTTTCAACCCTTCTCATT